>NC_061112.1:43453199-43505359 GCF_002878395.1 Capsicum annuum | reverse complement strand
CTTGATCGATGAAAATTCAACCTTTCACTCTTTTTGAGTAGAGAAAAGCTCAGAAGTATATATTTTTTAGAGAGAAATTAGACAATTAAGAATAAAAGTGGGTTATTTTTTTATATATGATAAATATAAGGGAAGTGACAATTTCAGGAGGTAATTGATACTTCTCTCTTTTTTATTTTTTAAATTTTTGTGTAAAACGTAAAAATTTATTACAAAGAGAAAACATAGATGGTTCGGGTGAGCAGTGAATAAGAGTTTGACTCGACCATTTGACATAAAGTGTAAAAATTAATATTTTACAATTTGACATAAAGTGTAAAACTTAATTTTTTACAATTTGACATAAAGTGTATTTGGCATAAAGTGTAAAACATAAATTTTCTTACGATTTGTCAGATTTGACAACAATATGACATAAGAGCGGTGATGTGACAAAACACTATTATATTTTTTTTAAATTTTCATGTAATTCGTAACAATTTTTTACATTTTATAATTTTTTTTTGTAAAACGTAATAATTTATTATATTTTATAAAACTTTTTGTAAAACGTAATAATTTATTACGTTTTACAAAAAGTTTTTAACTGTTCAATTTCGTTAGTTGACCGTTTAATAAAAGTATAAAACGTAAAAAATTATTACGTTTAACCTATTTTGGTAACTTATTAAATAGGTGACCTATTTTGGTCACTTTATTCATAACTTAACTTATTTTGGTTCCGAGTTCAAATTCAAAATTATCTTTAAATATTTGATTTGCTTATACTCCCCTTGTCTTAAAATTTATTTATCAAGAGTCACTTTGATTAACTTTTGGATCTAAATTATATTAGATTAATTCAATAATTTAATATTAAAATTTAGATATTCAAATACTCAATTTTCTCATATTAATACGCTGAAAAATTATAATAACCTTTATGGTTGTTTTGTGATTTTTGTTTTTTTGCTCTCGTTTGACACTCCCCATAGCTTTAGAATGATGTTTATAACATGCAGGGACGGGTGGTACAATTACCGAGGTGATCGAATATGTCCCAGAGAAGTTCTTCTATTTTGATTGATTGGAAGTTTTCCAAAGTTAACATTTGGGATTGGCAATGGTTAATTCGAGTTTTGATGATTCCACTAGGTCCAGAGGGTCATTTATAGCTTTGTTGGGGGTTCAACACAATTTTCAAGGCCCCTAAAGGTGTTTTGGTCCTTTGGTAGGATTTTGAGTTTCTCTAAAGTTTGAAATTTTTTAAGAACATTCTCATAATAATGCTTTGATGATTTCAACTGGTCTGGAATGTGTTTTATGATTTATTTTCACTCTTAATTTGTGCAAATAAAAGTGCGACTCTGCACTGGTAGAGCTTAGAGGGGCTTAGAAGATCGCCTCAGCAGAGGTTGTGTTGCTCATGCGACTCCACATCGGCGGCATCGTGTCTGCGAACACTTTCCACTTATGTGAAGTAGAGCCAATTAAGTGACTTTCATTTCAATAATGACCCTCTAAATTATTTCTTTAATTTTCACATATTTTCAGCATTTTAATCCTTTTCCCAGCGGCTACCGGACAATTGTGTTTTGCCAAAACTGTCGGTTCAGTTATCAAAAAGTTTAATGGGTTTTAGGCACATTTTCCTGTTTAGGAGCAATCGTTGTTAAGGAGTTTCAGACTAAAATTCCTAATAAACAACCTCAAATAAGAATTTCGACAATGCCATCAGCTCTAAAACGTTGGTTTTAGGCTAGAGGGACCCTTGGTTCAGGCACCAAGGCTTTCGGATTAGTTTTCGGCTATTGGGTAGAATTTAATTAAGGCAAAACTATGCGTGTGGGGCCCATTTTTAGTCTAAATGATCTCGAATAAAGGTTTTGATGGTTACATTGAGTCTGAAATATCAAATTTAAAATGGTAGAATAGTTCATTTGTGTGTAAAGGATTTCATCAAATCGGGAGAACTAGGATGGAGTCCATTTAGACATAGCAAAATCTGGTGCGTGGCATCAGCTGGTGCAACCACATATACGGACCTTTGACCGCTTAAGTGACAGTCGTTTAAACGACTAGCGGATCACTTTAGGAGCCAGCCTTGGACCCGCATAATCGCTTAAGATATGGACTCTTTTCTTACGTAGAGGTTTCTTAAGAGACACTCGACCACTTAAGCGAAGACCAGATTTTCATGGAGGATTGCTCAAGTGATCATTTGACCACTTAAATGATCATTTGGTTGCATTAGTGGCAACTGCTGTGGATAAATTCCCTTCTTCACCCATTTTCTCCCTCACTTTTTAACCCCTTTTCTCAATTTTCGAGAGCATTAGACATCCATTGAAGCAAAGGTAAGATGGCTTAATGCTCCTTGATCATTTTTCATTATGTTCCCTATCAAATTCCATCCCTTTTCATTGTAACTCTTAGAATTTAGGTCTTAAAATTCTTAGACTTTAGGGGATGATTTGGGCTTCGATTTATGTTCCATTTGTGCTCAATTTTTGAACATACATTCCTTGTTCTTCGAGGGACCTCATGATGGATTCAATTTTAAGTTTTATTTGCAGACTCCACTGGCTCATTCTTGATATGAAATTTTTTCCAAATATTTTTATAACAATATGGGTCTCATTTTACTCCTGTTGACGTGTAGATTATTATTTTGATAGCGTGGCAGTATTTACGGGATTGTGGAGCAAAGATGAGTAATTTATGGATGATTCAAGAATTTTGATTAGGCATCGAAGTAGGATCCGATTTACTTGTGTCTATGAGATTCTGTATAATATTGATTACATGCTAGGTAAGGTTGATAGGATATGTTTATGACTAGTGTATCATGAATTAGCCTATTTTGGGAGTTTGGGGATAGAAAGGTGACCCGACCCTTAGGTTAAAATACTTTTTATTTCCATAGAATCCTATCACCCTAGATTATAAGCATGTTAACCACAGTTCAATGTTAAGGATCCTTTATTATAAGACGTATTGTCTTACTTAGTGACACGGACCATAGTTTCTTGGATTACAGTATTTAAATTATTCAGTTATATATTATTGGACCCAAGGTCGTGGTTACAATATCAGTTGGATTCTCGGTGAGTATTCTACCCTTAGAAAGGTCATGATTCTAGTTTTTGGATGCTTAGATGATTAATGTTGTATTGTTTGAATACTGGTGATGTCATGCATATTCTTAGGTGCATTTATTCTCACTTAGTGGTATGATTCCAGACAAAATCATGATTTTACTATTGTTTTTTAAAATAGATTTATTCTCACTTTTTATTTTAAAAATATTTTTTTTTTATAATGGGAATCGTACAAAATTACTTAATCTACGAGCTTTTGAAACTAAAGATAATATTTTCAAAGTTAAATCGAGATTAATTTCGTTCTGCGGTTTATCTACTCTTTCAACACTGTAATTTACTTTAGTCGAGAGATATTCTGACCCTTTCTACTCTATTATGTTGATTTAGTCTTGGGGTTGATCTCAGTCAATGAGTTTACAGATATACACTCTTGTAGTTACAGTTTGAGTTTGTGCAATTATTATATATACATCTCTCCGGTGCTGGATAGATTCAATTGATGATGATTATTAGAAGTCCTGAATCGGGACTAGGTAGTGTATACAAATATTTTTGAATTCCTTAGGGGCCCCTTCATCCATGAGCTACTATGCAAGAGAAGAGCGGCCACCGTAGGTCCCGCTTTTGCAAACTACTAAGCTGGAGGAGGTGTATACACTTGTTACATTATGGAACTCTGGTTGGTTATGGTATACTATTGTTTTTTGTACATTTATTCATTCATATGCATTTCCTATCACAAGTGAAGTTATTTGGCGCTTATATCTATCGGCCTTATAGGGGATTGGTTGCATAGGTATAAGTTATGGTTGTTGTTAGCTGAGTGTTGATTGAACCTTCAAGGCTTATGGGGGCCCGATTAGATATTTTTTTGGATTATTTGGTTACTTTATTATTGTTATTATGGTTAGTTCGTGAAAGGTTTATTACAGACTAGTACCCGAGATTTTTGGTATGCTCTTGATTTATTTTCTTTCTCATTGTAAGATATGTTATTGTTAGATTATCTCATATTTAGTCATCCTGTGTTTAGACACCCTGATTATTTTAGTATTAGCTTTCCTTCTTGGCTATAATCCTTGAGTTAGATTGGTCCCCTCACGTTATAATCTCTGAATTTAGTCGTACATAGATACATATAAATATATGATATTACCGTATATCCCACTCTTTCCTTATTTAATCCTATCATATATATATTTTTTGGCCTTGTATTACTATTATATATCTTTCCTTCACTCTTCATTTGTATATTGGCTAGTGATAAACAATATTGTACTTTAGTTTCTAAATACTATTAGAATGGGATAGTTAACCCTTATTGCCCCATTAGTATGATTATGTTTAGTTTCCTGGATAGTTTTTTGTAGCTTATATTCCTAGTTTATATGTTATTTATTCTTGCATTATCTTTGGAGCTTAGTCGGTCGATGCCTGTTAAGTCCCATATGTTTGGTACTCATACTACACTTCTGCAGCCTGCAGATCATAGTACAAGTTCTCATCATTGATATGTGCATCATGCGGAGTAGCTATGGATTGGAAATTTGGGGTAAGCTCCTGGTGTTCGGAGTATTCCTTCTCTCCCTCATACTTATTAGTCTTATCTCTATTTTGTATTTTGGAGATGGGTTGTACATGTATATTTATTCAATATCTTACTTTGTACTCTAATTGTCATAAAAGCTCTTATACTAACTTCACCAGATTTTGGGGTTGCTTTATATATATATATATATATATATATATATATATATATATATATTAGTTTCTTTATTATATTTATTTTGTTGTTTTTTCTCATTTCTTTTGATCGTCTATTGATACTTGTTCCAAATTATAGGTTGGTTTACCTACTAGTGGGTTATAGTAGGTGTCATCATGATCTAAGAAATTGGGTTTTGATAAATTGGTATTAGAGCTAGGTTTATCAGTGTTAGTACAAGATCTAAGTGTCTACTAGAGTCCTGTGAATCGATATGAAGACGTTTGTATCCTATCTTTGGGAGGCTACATGACATTCTTAGGAAATTCTATTCTTGATTTCCTATTGCGCGTCCGTGTTTTTATGAACCTATATTACATTTTTTGACTCTATTCTATTCCGGATAGATGATAGAAGGTTATTGATATATGCAGATGATACTTTTACATGTGTTTCTAGAGCTTCAGCTCAATATCTAGCTAGGGAGTCAGAGATTAATATCAAAGATCTTCAGTTCCAACCAGAGTATTTGGGGCTAGCCCAAGATCCGATAGATCTGTGACCACTTCAGCATTTCAAAATTCAGCATTAGAGATTTCAGGACTTTTCACAGATACCTTACAGCAAGATTGATAGTTAGTGCGTTGAGTAGCTTTCAGACTAGGGTTGGGTGTGTTGGTGTTCCACAGGGTTCTTTGTTGATTTTAGAGTATGAGATTGGGTTTCTTGAGTGGGACAGATATACTCTTATTTTATATACTTTAGAGCATGAGATGACGTGTGGATTTGTTAGAGGATTAGCTTTGCCACTCTATTTAGCATCGGAGCATTTGCTAGAAGTTAAATCTTTTTTTCCTCAAGTTGTTGACCACTGAGGACCATAGAGAAAACATGTATTGGGACATATAGAGGTGGTGGTAAGAAGCCATATCTTCAGTTTAGTGTTTGGTATTTCATCTGAGAGTAAGGATTCTTTCTGTGGGGATCAGCATTACTTGCAGTCTGTCAGCTCCATATAGGTAGCATCTCAGACTATAGGTGCTTCTCAGATCAATTATAGTATTCACTATACATAGAGCTCTTTTCAAACCTTGCGGAGTATCTAGAAGCTTATTTTAGTTATGGCAAGATTGATAATTGCTCTAGGGAGTGCCTCAAATATGAGTTGGTGGTTCATACGAGGTCAACATATATTCCTCACGAATCTAGAGCTCTTGAGGTATGTTGTGATTACGGCAAGGATGGTAATTTTAGTAGGGAGTGTTCGCGGCATTATTTGGTCAGCCAATTAAGGTTAGCTCTTATTTCTTACTAGGATACAGCTTAAGGGATTTGTTATGAATAAAGAGAGATCGATCATTAGTTTAGAGAGTGTTCCCAGCATGGGATTATTAGTCATCCTACTCATCCCAATCAGTCTCATAGAGATGTGGTTTTTTTAGTTAAAGGTAGTGCATTTAGTGCCTCAGTTGGTGAATTTAGTGCCTCAATTGGTGATTCAGACGCTCAATCCGAGTTTGGACCCGGTTAGATTCATATTTCTTCGGGCACATCAGGTTTATGACTTTGGATTTCACCGTGATAGGTGCACTTTTGATTTCCTATATTTTACTTTTTATTTAAGTTAAATTAGGGTTTCATACCTATTGATGACTATATGCCTCAGTCTTTTTGTATTGGCTGTTGTATGCCTTGGTGTAGATTTCATACATATATGACTACCCCCAAATATGATTTCTTTTAGTAATAGATTGAGTGGATCTGTGTGGTATTTTTCTTAGGCTGTAACTTTTGGGTTAAAATCCCTTTCCAACAACATTATAATCTTAGAGTGGTATTTGGTTATGTTTTCTATTTTTTATGCCTCCTACGACTTATGTTGTTTTTGTTGTTGTCATTATTTTAGTTGTTATTGATTTATTCTTGATATACGACTAGACTAGCATTTGTAGTTAGAGTCCTCTTCCTCGTGATTCTATTCCTTGGCCTAAATATCTAACTCCGTTGGTTGATTCTCTCTCTTTTAGTGAGATTAGATTGGTTGTTGAGTGGATTGTAAAAATGAAGATAGGTTTGGCCTTCCATGTCCTTGTTATGGTTTTAGGATTGGCATTTCATTTCTAAAGGCCTATTTTTTAGGTTGATTCTAAAGTCTTGCCTTTCTGGTTGTTGGGATTATCTGCTGGTGAAAGATTTGATCTTGATACTAGTGTGAATTGGATACTTTATTCTCTCTCTATGATGTAGTTCTTCATCCACTGGAGTTAAGGGATATGAAAATTAGTGATGTGTGTCTATGGGTATTTGTAGTTGTATACGAGTATGAGATTCTCCAAATTTAGGCTAAGTTTGCATTCCTCAAAGTTGCTCGAGTTTTGGCTACTATTAATATTCTTTGCATCCTCAACGTGTTCTCGATTATGTTTAGATGCTTTATGTTCCCTAATAGATGTGATGTTTATTGCTTATATATTTAGCCTGTGGTTTTTCTGTTATGATTTTGTTCTTTAACTATTTTTTTGGTTTTGGATTTAGCAGGAACTAGTGGGGATATCCCTGACTTTTGATAGTGAGGTTGATTTGGGTGTTTAGCCTTGGTTTAGATTTGTTGGCTCACTTTTAGGATTTGGACTCTTTTAAATAGTGTCTCTAAGGTTATGATAGATTTTGGCATATGGATGCTTATTCATCTATAGTATTGATCTAGGTAGTTGAGATAGAGTAGTTAAACCTCGATGTTGAAATTTTTTCTATGAGTTGTAGAGCTTGGTTATAGCCTCTATTTCCAGATTTATGTCAGTTGAGAATTCATTCATAGGATGGATAAGCCTATGTTTTACCTACCTATTCGGTCTTCTTCAGTTCATATATGTTGTTGTTGATAGATGCTCAGATGATAGCCCGTTGTCTTTTCATGATGGTTTCTTTTGCTTTTGCCTTGGTTTTCATTCTTTACCTAAAATTTTGAATATTGACTCAGCGAAAGAAATGTTCTTAAGTTGAGCTTAGCATGGTTTCACCCTTAGTTGGTGAAACATCCTAGAGCAGATCATTCAGTTTCATGAGTTGGTACTTGAAACTCCTGACTATCAATTTTACGAGTTATTTGGGCTAGTTGTGGCCTTGGCAGAAGATCGTAGGCTTTGACCATCTCCACTTGTGCGTCTAGGTAGCACCTTATGGGCTTATTCTTATGATTGTCATCATGGATCTTTAGTGGAACGACTTCAGTCTTTTGAGGATAGTGTGATATATTTGCATGGACAGGACTCAAATGATACTTTGCGCGGTTTAGAGTAGATAACACATTTGGGAAGGCAAAAGAAGGTTATTTTTGGATATTGGAGTTGGTTTCAAGATTAATGGCTTGGATTGCCTTTAGCTTGGTTGGAGTGTTTTAGGGTGGTGCTAGTATCTATGTGATATCAATGTGTTTTGGTTTTGATTTACGTGCATCAGTCATTCTTGATTTCTTGGAGGCCAGTTGATTATTGAGGTTGAGTTTTGGCGATTTGGAATGTGAAGAAAGAAAGTAGGTTGAAAGAGATATACATATAGAAAGATCCCTTGGAAGTGTTGTCTCTCCTTAGAGGTTAACTGGGAGTTATGCTAGGGGCATACAAGTTCAGTACCTTGTTCTTTTAAGCTTTCAGACTCTTTCTACCCATTCACTTTTGCAGACGAAAGTCTTTTGGGGAGTGGATATTGTAATGACCCTCTAGGTCATTTTCTCAATTTTTGCATATTTCCAGTATTTTGAGCCTTCCACAATGACTGCCATTCATTTATGACTTTCTCAAACTATTGGTTAGGATATCGAGCAATTCATTTAGATTTTAAGCTCATTTCTCAATTTTAGAGCTATCAATGTTAAGAAATATGTCTTGGATCCAAATTCCTAGTAAACGAACTCAAATAAGAATTCCGATAGCGCCATCCGCTATAGAACATTGGTTCTAGGCTAGAGTAACCTTGGTTCATGTAACACCCCACATTTTTCAGCTAGAATTCGAATCATCATTCCTACGTATATAGACAGAAACCCAATGATTTCTAGGTTCGTATAAGTGTGATGATCAATTATTTGGTGTGGTTATATCTTTGGAATATGAATTGAGGTAACAAAAATCTCTTAATTGAAAGTTGAGTTGAGAACTTTTCAATAGATTGAGTTTTAGTAGATGTCCCTACTTGGGTCAACTTCCAATGAGCATTACCTATAGAATCTGATGAGCTAGGTGGCCTACTATATATCAAATGAAAGATCTTCAAGTCTTCTTTCCAATGCATCCAATTTCATTTTAATCTGATATTAGAGTAGAAAGTTATGCTCATTTTACTTTGGACTATCTATTTATCAGACGGTGATGACTAAGTTGGCGAGCCTTCAACTCAAGTCGTCAACCTTAATTGGAAAATGGCAAAATCCAGCTAGATATTGACGACTAGGTTGACGAGTTTTCACCAACTGACGAGTTGTCAACTAATAATTCCTCCAGCTTTTGCTAAGTTTCTTTAGGAGTAATTTGATCTTTTCCTCACATCAAATTCCTCTTCCAAGACTTAAATTAGCCAATAAGTGTTATTTGCCCATTCTTAGTTAGTTTTCAAACCTCATTCTTCTCTCTACTCTCAAGAGAAAAGTAGTATGGTTTTTTCTTAAACGTTCAACTCCCAAGGCTCCAATTCAAGCTTACTTCAAGATATTCCCTAAATTCAGGTATGTAGTGTTTGAACAAGGATACTCTTCCATCCTCTTTCCCAAAAGTTTGATTTTTAATTGATTTTGAAGAAAGTGACTTACTAGGGTTGATACCCACTTTTATTATGCTTTGAGATTTTGATGCTTACTCATGAATTGAATAATATTTTGCACATGATTTCATGTTTACTTTTGTTTCTATCCAAGAAAGTGATCTTAAGTATTGAGTTTGATATTTTGATATGAATTCTATATGGGATAATGAATGATTTCAAGTTTAAGCATAAGTTATCAAGTTTAAAAGAAGTTCAAGCTTATTACAACATGATTAAAGTTTAGTTTTAATCTTATGATCTCAAATAAGACATGAAATGCACAAGTTTCCTCATGAATATGATTTAAGCAAAAGAAGCACAATTGGTTTTCAGTTTATAAGCCCTTATGCTATTTAAGGTGGATTTCATAAGTACGAGCATATAAGTATATATTTTAGGAGTATTATTTAGCACCGAGAGTGGAATGTTAGTTAACACATTCTATTCTCCAAAACTACGTGCCATCGCAGGTTTAGGGGCCTTGCCAGAGAGTGTCCCCCCTTTTCCCAATATGG
The DNA here is from genome assembly GCF_002878395.1 of Capsicum annuum. NCBI lineage: Eukaryota > Viridiplantae > Streptophyta > Magnoliopsida > Solanales > Solanaceae > Capsicum > Capsicum annuum. Next base: position 43,495,259 of record NC_061112.1, on the reverse strand, counting down.
GTTTAGTTTAGTGATCATTCTAAGTTAAAGTTGTATTTTGATGGCAAGGGTAAGATAACTCTCCTCAATGTGGGTAAGATGTTGGAATCCATGATAGCTCACATGGTTTATGTCCATTATAAGAATCTCCCACCAATAAAATAAAATAAATGACTCACAGGCCTTATTCATGTGTTATTTTATGATTTTTGCTCATATTATTGTAGCTTTTAGTTTTGTTCATGACCAAGGTGAGTCTTCTTAGCATGCATGATTAGAAAGTACGTTCAACTTCAGTTTTACTTATTGCATTCACCCCCGCATGCTTAGTATATTCCATAAGTATTGACCACATATATATTTGTGTGGATACATTATTTCTTAGTGTAGGTACCAGTTGTAGCCCAAAACACCATGATCTGACAATCCACAACTTCCAGCCAACAGGTGATGAGTTCTTCTGATTTTATCACTCGAATCAACTCTAGTTCCAGTATCATATTTTTATTCAGTCGTATTGATCAGGGATAGCTGAGGTTCATGTACCGACTACCTATAGCCAGTATTAGTAGAGGCTTTATATATAGTCAGTCAAAGTTTATGTATTCAGTTTTATTTTTCTTTGTATACCTAGTGTTGTAAATTTTCTAACAATATTGTATTAAACAAGTTCAGTTAAAGACACCTTTCCGCTTAGTGTTTCCAGTTTATGTATTTATTCAATTGCTCATGAATTATGCTAGTATCATGGGTTAGCTTAGGATCATGTATGGTTCTAAGAACCGTATGGCGTCTAGGGGGTAGTCTCGGGGTATTACAGTTCAGGACTTGAGGCTTGCAGACTCATTTTGGGCTATTGGGTAGAATTTAGTTAATACAAAACTATGGGTATGGGGCCACATTTTATTGAAATAATCTTGGATGAAGGTTTTGATGGATTTTTTGAGTTCAAAATGCCAAATTGATATGATGGCATAGTTTGTTTACGCACATAGGGTTTCAAACAAATTTTGAGCACCCGATTAAAGTCCATTTGGACTTAGCAAAATCTAGTGTCTGGCATTAGCTGGTGCAACCGCTTAAGCAGACCATTGATCGCTTAAGTGGTGGTCTCTTATGCGGCCCGTGGATCGCTTTAGTGGCCAGTCTTAGTCCCTAATAGTCGTTTATATGATAGCCTCATTGCTTAAGCAGAGGTCGCTTAAGAGACAATCGACCGCTTAAGCGAAGACTAATTTTTTGTTGAAGATCCCTTAAAGGATTATTTGGTCGCTTTAGCGGCAATTGTTGGGGATAAATTCCCTTCTTCACCCATTTTCTCCCTCATTTATTAACCGTTTCCCTCTATTTTTGAGTGCATAGGACATGACAAAGTATGGGGAATAATCCATTAAAGCAAAGGTAAGCTGGCTCAATTCTCCATGGTCATTTTCCATAATTTTCCCTGTAAAATTCCATCCTTTTTTGTCGTAATTCTTAGAATTTAGATCATAAAATCCTTGGACTTTAGGGGATGATTTGGGTCTTGATTTATACTCCGTTTGTGCTCAAATTTTGAACACATATTCTTGTCCTTTGAGGGACCTTGTAATGGATTTAATTTTGAGTTTTATTTGCAAACCTCGTGGGCCCATACTTGACCTGAATATTTTTATAGCAATATGGGTCTCATTTTACTCCTATTGTGGTAGTTTTTTGAGATCGTGGAGCAAAAATGAGAGACTTATAGATGATTCAAGAATTTTGATTAATTATTGAGGTAGGCTTCGATCTATATTTCTCTATGAGGATGTGTATAGTATAGATTGTACGCTAGGTAAGAATGATAGGATATTTTATAACTAGTGTATCATGACTTATCCTATTTAGGAAATTTGTGGATAGTAAGGTGACCCGACTCTTAGGGTGAAATACTTGTTATGGTCATAGAATCTTATAACCCAAGATTATATGAATGTTAACCATAGTTCGATGTTAAGGTTCCTTTAGTTTAAGACTTACTATTTAAATCAATGACTTAGATCATAGTTTCTTAAATTATTGTATTTAATTATGCTAGTTATATATTGTTGGTCCCGAGGCCTTAGTTATGATACCAGTTGAATTCTATGTCTGTATTCTACCCTTGCAAAGGGCGTGATTCTAGGTTTTGGATCCTTAGTTTTTTTTTATTGCATTGTTTGGATACTAGTGATGTCATGCTTACTTTTTGGCTCACTCATGATCACTTAGTGGTACGATTTCAGACAAAACCATAATTTTACTATTGTTTTCTAAAAATAGATTTATTTCCACTTTTTAGTTTTAAAATAATTTTTTTATAACAGTAATTATGCCACCTTATTTAATGATTTAAGAGCTTTTGAAACTAAAGATACTATTATAAAAGTTAGATCGAGATTGATTTTGGTTTGTGGTTTATCCACTCTTTTAACACTACGATTTACTTTGATCGAGAGAGATTTTTATCCTTTATACTCTATTGTGTTGATTTAATCCTGAAGTTGATCTAGATTAATGAATTTATAGACTTACACTTTTTAAGTCACGGTTCGAGTCTGTGCACTTATTATATATATATGTATATATATATATATATATATATATCTCGAATACTGGATATAGTCAATTAATGATTATGATTATTAGAAGTCCTAAATTGAGATCAGATAGTGTATACGGATATTCTCAAATACCCTAGGGGTACCTTCATCCGTGAGTCGTAGTGCTGAAGAAAAAGGGCCTTCGTAGGTCCTGCCTTTGCGAACTACTGATTACAGTCATTCATTCATATGCATTGGCTATTACCAGTATAGTTGTTTGGAACTTATATTTATCAACCTTATAGGGGTTTTTACAGATATAAGTTATGATTGTTGTTTGATGAGTGATGATTGAACCTTTCAGGCTCATGGGGGCCTGGTTAGGTATAGTTTGTCCAGACTAGATGGTTACTTTGTTGTTATTTATATGGTTAGTTTGTGGCAGGTTGATTGGATTATTATTCAAGGTTGTCGATATATTTCTGATACATTTTGTTTCTCATAGTAAGATATGTTATTGTTAAATTAGCTCATGTTTAGTCATCCTATGGTTGGAGACCCTAATTTTGCTAGTATTAACTTTCCTTCTTGACTATGATCATTGAGAGGTTATATTGGTCCCCTCAGGTTATTATCATGATATTATCGTATATCCCTTTCGTTTCTTATTTGTTTATATCATATTATAATATTTGGCCATGTATTATTACTATATATCCTTCCTTCACTCTTCATTTATATATTGGCTAATGATATATGATAGTATACTTTAGTTCCTGAATACTATTAGAATGGGATAGTTAGCCCTTATTGCCTCATTAGTATGATTATGTTTAGTTTACTTGATAGTTGTATGTAGTTTATATATCTACTTTACATGTTATTTATGCTTGCATTATCTTTGGAGCTTAGTCAATCGATTCCTACTAAGTACTCTATATTTGGTAGACACACTATACATTTGCAGCCTGCAAATCATAGTACGAGTTCTCATTGTTGATGTGTGCATTGTGTGAAATAGCTATGGATTTCAGATTTAGGGTGAGCTCCTGGCATCTAGAGTATTCCTGCTCTCTCTGGTACTAATTAAACTTATCTCTACTTTGTATTTTGGAGATGTTTTGTACATGTATATTTTCAATATCTTTCTTTGTACTTAGATTGCCATAGAAGCTTACTTACTAACTTTACTGGATCTTGGGGTTAATTTATATATATTAGTTTCTTTATCATATTCATTTTGGAGTTTTCTTTCATCTTGTTATAGTTCATTAATAGTTGTTTTGGACTATGGGTAGGCTTACCTTCTAGTTAGTTATAGCTAGTTCCATCATGACTTGAGAAATTGGGTAATGAAAAAAATCATATTAGAGCCAGGTTTATCAATATTGGTACAGAAGCTAAGTGTCTAGTAGAGTCTTGTGGATCGGTATGGAAATGTCTGTATCCTATCTTCGAAAGGCTATAGGGCATTCTTAGGATATTCTATTCTTGATTCCTTATCATGTGTCTATATTTCCATAAACCTCTATTAATTTCTTTAACTCTATTCTATTCCAAATTGATGATAGAAGGTTATCGATAGATGCAGACGAGATTTTTGAACGTATTTCTAGAGCTTTAGATTAGAATCGAGCTAGAGTCATAGATTACTACTGAAAATCTTCAATGCCAGCCAGAGAATTTGGGGCCAACCTAGGCTTCGATAGAGTCTGTGACCGCGTCAACATTTCAAAATTTAGCAATGGGGATTTGAGGCTTTTTATAGATACCTTACAATAAGATTGATAGCCATAGATACCTCACATTAAGATTGATAGCCAGTATATCGAGCTATTCTCTGACCAGGGTTGGTTTTTTGGGGTTTAGAAGGGTTCTTTATTAGTTTTAGAGTATGGCATTGGGTTTCTTGAGCGGGCTAGATGTACTCCTATGTCATATCCTTTGAGTATGAGATAGTGCATGGATTTACTAGAGGATTAGCTTTGCCACTCCCTTTGGCATTTGAGCATTTGATATCATGTGAGTCTTCTCTTACTCAAGTTATTGATCATGTAAGGACCACATAGAGAGCATGTATTACGATATATAGAGGTGGCAGTAACAGTCCGTACCATCACTATGGTGTTTTGGTATTCCATTTGGAAGTAGAGGTCCTCTCAATGGGGTTCAATATCACTTGTAATCTTTGAGTTCCATATAGGTAGCATCTCAGACTATTGGCAGCTTTTAGATTCGATGGTCACTATCGACGGAGTTCTCTTCGAGCCTTGAGGAGTATTTAATATGGATCCTTAGGTCATGGTGCTGTTATAGATCAATAGATGTAGTAACTTAGAGTAATCCAAGAGCTTGTTTTAGTTGTGGAGAGATTGGTCATTGGTCTAGGGAGTGCTCGACACATAAGTTGATGGTTTAAATGGGGTCACTATATATTGCTCGCTAGCCTAGATCTCTTGAGATATGTTATGATTGTGGAGAGGATGATCATTTTAGTAGGGATTTTCCTCGGTATTAGTTGGTCAACTAGATGGGGTTTGCCAGTGTTTTTCACTAGGTTTAGGCTTTTGGGGTTTGTTATGATTGCAAAGAGACCGGTCATTGGTCCAGAGAGTGTCCGCAACATGAGATTATTATTAATATAGCTCATCTAGAGTAGTCTCATAGATATGTGGCGCCTTCACTTAGAGGTAGTGTACTTAGTGCCTTAATTGGTGATTCAGATAATCAGTCCAAGTTCGGACCTGCTCAAATTCATATCCTTTAGGTACATTAGGTTTATAACTCTGGATTTTCATTGTGATAGGTGCTCCCTTGATTATCTATTCTAGTTAAATTAGGGTTTTTATACCTATCGATGACTACATGCCTTGGTATTTTTGTATTTTAGTTGAATTAGGGTTTTCATACCTATCGATGACTATGTGCCTTGATATTCTTGTATTAGTTATTGTATGCCTTGGTTTAGATTTCATACATATATGACTAGCCCCGTAGATGTTTTTTTAGTAGTGGATTGAGTGGATCAGTATGGTATTTCCTTCAGGGTATAGCATTTGGGTTAAAGTCCCTTTCCATTGACATTATCACCTTAGAGTGGTATTTGGTTACGTTTTTCATTTTTGGTGCTTCATGCGGCTTAGGCTGCTGTTGCTATTGTTATTATTATTGTTATTATTGATTCATTCTTGATAGACAGCTAGACTGTGTGATATGGTTATAGCCTCCATTATAATACTATTTATTGGCCTAGGTGTCTAACTCCATTGGTTGAGTCTTTCTCTTTTAGTGAAGGTAGATCAATTATTGAGTGGAAGTGAAGGTTGGTTTGGTCTTCCATGGAATTGTTGCACTTTTGGGGTTGGAAAATTTATTCTGAAGGCCCATTACGGAGGTTGATTCTAAAGTTTTATATTTCTGGTTGTTGGGCTTGTCTGCTGATGAAAGCTTTGATCTTGGTGTTGGTGTGGAGTTTGATACTTCATTCTTTTTTTGTGATGTAGTTCTTGGTATAGTAGAGTTAATAGTAATGAAAATTGGTTTAGATTTGTTGGCTCAAGTTTTGGAATTTTGACTCTTTTGAATGGCGACTTAAGGGTTATGATAGATTTTGGCATTTTGATACTTAGTTGTCAATAGGATTGGTATGGGTAGTTGAGATTGAGAAGTTCAACCTTGATGTTAAAATTTTAGTTATGAGGTATGGAGTTTGTTGCCACATCTAGTTACGGATTTTTGTTAGTTGAGCATTCATTTATAGGCTAGATAAGCCTACTCTTTATCTACTTGTTTGTTCTTCTTCATTTTAGATTGATTGTGGTTGATAAATCCTTGAATGATAGCCTGGTGGTACTTGATGATGGATTCTTTTGAATTTTGGCCTTGGTTTTCAATGTTCGTCAAAAATTTTGAATATTGTCTCAGCGGAAAAATATGCTACCTTTGAGCTTAGCATGGTTTTGCTTACAGTCGGTGAAGTGTCCTAGAGAAGATCATTTAGTTTCATGAGTTGGTACATTAGACTCTTGACTATCAGTTTTGTGAGCCATCCAAACTAGTTATAGCCTTGGCAGGAAATCACAGGCTTTGACCATTTCCCTTTGTGTGTTTAGCTTACACCTTAAGGGATTATTCTTATGCTTGCCATTGTGGATCTTCAGTAGATCAGCTCCATCCTTTCGAGGATAGTGTGATGTATTTGTGTGGATAGGAATCGAATGACATTTTGCATGGTTCAGAGTAGATAGTAGATTTTTAAAGGAAAAAGATGGTTATATTTAAATATTGGAGTTGGTTGGGAGATTCATGACGTGGATTGCATTTAGCTTGGTTAAATTTTTTATGGGTGGTGTTTGTACTAGTGTGGTATCAGGGTGTTGTGGTTTAGATTTATGTGCATCAACTATTATCAATTTAGTTGGAGGTTAGTCAGTTATTGAAGTTGAGTTTTTGCTATTTGAAAAGTGAAGTAAGGAAGTTGGTCAAAAAGGGGATACCTATAAAAATATTCCTTAGAAGTGTTGTCTCTCCTTAGCGGTTAACTCAGAAGTCATACTAGGGATATGTAGGCTCAGTACCTTATTCTTTTGGGCTTTTAGGCTCCTTCTATCCATTGAATTTCATGGACGAATGCCCTTTTAGTAGTGGATATTGTAATGACCCTCCAGATCATTTCCTTAATTTTCGTGCGTTTCTAGTATTTAGAGCCTTAACACAATGGCTATTGGTCATTTATGACTTGCCAGAACTTTCTTTCGATTATAGGATAGTTTGTTTTAGTTTTATGCTCATTTCCCTATTTTGGAGCTATCATAGTTAAAGAATCGGTCTAGGATCAAAATTCCTTGCAAACAACCTCAAATGAGAATTTCAATAGTGCCAGCAGCTCTAGAACATTGGTTTTAGGCTAGGGGAACCCTTGGTTCATGTCCCGAGGGATTCTGACTTATTTTAGGCTATTGGGTAGAATCTAGTTAAGGTAGACCTATGGATGTGGGTCCCATGTTTAGTTTAAACGACCACGAATGAAGGTTTTCATGGTTTTGTTGAGTCTAGAATATTGAATTTGACATGGTATCATAGTTTATATGCGCACATGACATTTCGAATGAATCTCAAACTCCCGGTTGAAGTCCATTTTGACTTAGCAAAATCTGGTACTTGACATCAGCTGGTACAATTGCTTAAGAGACCGGTGGATCAGTTTAGCAGCCAGTCTTTGCACCACGTAGTCTCTTAAGTGATGGCTTTATCTCTTAAGCAAAGAAGGTCTCTTAAGTGATACTTGACTACTTAAGCGAAAATTGGATTTTTTTGGAGGATCACTTAAGCGATCGTTTGGTCGCTTTAGCAGCAACTGCCAGGGATAAATTCCCTTCTTCACCCATTTTTATCCCTCATTTCTTAATGTTTTTCCTCTATTGCTAAAGCTATGGGACATGGGAAAGTGTGGGGATTCATCCATTGAAGCAAATGTAAGCTTGTTCAATGCTCCTTGGTCATTTTCCATTATTCTCCCCATAATATTCCATCCTTTTTCGTTGTAACTCTTAGAATTTAGGCATAAAAAATAATTGAACTTTAGGGGCTAATTTGGGTCCGAATTTATGCTCCATTTGTGCTCAACTTTTGAACACACATTCCTTGTCCTTCAAGGGAACTCGTGACAGATTTAATTTTGGATTTTATTTAAGCACCCCACGGGCTTGTTCTTGACTCGAATTTTGACCCGAATATTTTTATAGCAATATGAGTATCATTTTACTCCTATTAATGTATAGATTATTATTTTAATTGTATCGGTGTTTGGATATTATGGAGAAAGGACAAGCGATTTATGGACGATTCAAGAATTTTGATTCAGAACCGAGGTAGGATTTGGTCTACTTTTCTCTATGAAATTGAGTATGGTATAGATTGCATGTTAGGTAAGGATAATAGGATATGTTTATGACTAGTGTATCATGACTTAGCCTATTTAGGGAGTTAAGCGACAGAAAGGTGACCCGATCCTTAGGGTGCAATACTTGTTATGGCCATAGAATCCTACTGTCACGACCCGAATCAGCGCCTGACTGTGATGGGCATGTCAGGTCTGTCGAGGATCGGAGACCACCCCCATTACCCGTACCAACCAGAGCACAGTACACTATCAATAGATGAATTCCGAACATATAACAAGATAATTAAGAAACTAGCTCAGAATTAAATTTATGAGCTTTAACATCCATCCCAATTCACAATAATCCACAAAGCCTCTAATAACCAAGAACAACCTAATTCGGGACATGCCCCCGACCATAGACAAAATGAGTCAAAAAGGAATAGTCCAAAACATGAATGAAACAAGACCATGAATGAGGGTCTTTTGGAGAATGAAAGCCCACCACTTCAAATCTGAATCACGAGCTATCCAAGAATCACCTATCACTATGTAGGAAAAGCAGAAGTATCTCCATTCCTTGCATCGTATGGGGATACAACGTGCAAAGATGGTTTGCGGGGTGAGTGCTAGCATATAACTTAGGATAAGGATAAAATAGTGCTAATTCGAAATCCAGTCCAAACTCAATGTACATGTTCACATACATGCATACATATATATATATATAATATGTTGGGATAGGGAACAAGGTTTAGCATAAAATTTAAAACCATTAACCTAGACTGTGTAGCTCTAACCATCCTAAGGGCACCTACAAGCTATATGGGTTCAACTCCCCTACTGAAAAGGTCCCAATGCATGTTAGCTGCACGAACCAGGAAAATCCAAGAATGAGCCAGGGAATGCCTCAAACCCAGCTAATCTAAAAAATATAAAATCCAAGGATAAGCTAGGGATGCCTCAATCCCAGCCAATCCAAAATATAGATATAAGTGTGAACTATGAACACGGTTATAAAGGCCCCTACGCTGGAAAATATGATTTCTAGTTTCGGTCCCTCCAGGACCTTCACCTTCCACGACAAGCTACATAACCCTCTTTAAGCTTAATTAAAACATAGTTCACATAGCCCATCCATTTAACCAAGGAATTATCCGTTAAGGCATCAACTACATGTATCATCATACCATTACACTTGCAAGCTTATAATTATGTCATACCAATTCTGTCAACTTGGGGGGATGCCACGAACCTCTTTGTTCATTAAATCAACTTTAAAATAAAAAACATGGCCAACAAGGCCTTCAATCTTTTTTGTTTTCCATTTAACAATTTATGTAATGCAATAATTTAGGAAAGTAACCCAAATCATGTGATTAACCATATTTCAAATCTAATTAGGCAAGTTGATTGAGGGAACACAATTTCCAAAACCAAATTCCAAACTAAAATCATCAAATTAAAGGAATACCTCGACCCTCATCCTATTCACCATACCCCTGCACCCCAACGGGTTTTAAAATACATAATAAAACATGAACACTTGCATTAAAATCATGGGAATGCAAATAAAGTAACAACCCTTACAAAACCCTCAACCCAAATCCAAATCCTAATTCAAATCCATATGAATAACCATTTAAACACATGTTTTAAGTAAAATAATTTTAAGAGGCGAAGTACATGCCTTAAAGTATTAGGAATTATGGAGGGAAATCAACCTCTGAGCCCTAGATGATGAACCTTGAGAAACCCTAGCGTTGTTCTTGCTTTGAGAAATTTGAGAGAAGAGAAGTGTATTTTGATTTATTTTGGAGTGATAATAAGAAACAAAAGTGTTTTAAGTCATGGGTCCAAATTAGGTAATGAAGGAAATGACAAAAGTGTCCCCAATTAAAACTCAGGAAAACTGTTGCTAGTGACTACGAGTCATGTCATGACTCGTGATGTCTGGTTGTGAGTCATCGCCAAGACTCGTAGTCTGGGCAGAGACATGGGGCCTCCTCACCATTAACACTATGAGTCATACCCTATGACTCGTACATGGACCTTACGACTCATAAGGTCCTAGTCATAACCACAATGGTGACATTGGGCTCCTACTCTGGTTTGGCCATGGAAAGCACCCTACAATCCATAAAGAGTCATTACGACTTGTGACATACCAGTTGTAGTCACAATAAAAATATGGGAATCCCTCAATGGTCACCCCATGACTCGAGTCTTGGGACCCATTAGGAGACATTACGACATGTTAGGCAAGCCGTAGTCTGAGCTGTAAGATCTAAACTCAAGGAGTTTCTAGAGGCAAAAATCTAGGGTGGTACACCTATCACCCTAGATTATAAGCAAGTTAACCATAGATTGATATTAAGGATCCTTTAGTATAAGACGTATTATTTGACTTAGTGACTTGGACCGTAGTTTTCTGAATTATAGTCTTTAATTAGGCTAGTTATATACCATTGGTCCCGATGTTGTGGTTATAATACTAGTTGGATTCCAAGTATGTATTCTACCCTTAGAAAGGGAGAGCTCTAGTTTTTGGATGCTTAGATGCTTATTGTTTTATTGTTTGGATAGTGAGATGGCATGTATAATTTTAGGCATATTCATGCTCACTTACGATTCCAACCAAATTAATGATTGTACTAATGTGATCTAAAATTGGATTCATTCCCACTTTTTAGTTTTAAAATGAATTCTTTTATTTTGGAAATTATACCATCTTATTCAATGATTTACGAGCTTTTAAAACTGAAGATGATGTTTTGAAAATTAGACCAAGATTAATTTTGGTCTGTAGTTTATCCACTCTTTTACCGCTACTATTTACTTCAAATGAGAGAGATTCTGGTCCTTTCTACTCTATTATGTTGATTTAGTTCTGGAGTTGATCTTGGACAATGGATTTATGTAATTACATTCTTTTAGTCACATTTCGATCCTGTAAACTTATTATATATAAATCTGTCATGATCCGAACTAGGGCCTGGCCGTGATTTGTATCTCAAGTCCCACGTTGATCGTAGATCACCCCCTGCACCTAACCAAACCAAACACAACATCCCTAATGTCGGATAAATTCCAAACCTATAACAAGATATCATACAACAAGCTTAAGGAAACTAAAAAAATGTCAATAATCGACGACCGGTGACCGGCCAAACAACCAACCAATATCACCCAATATCCACAGTAATCCAAACAAAGCCTTCTAACAAAGAGCCAAAACTAGTCTTTGTAGGGATATGTCCCCAGCTCTGACATATGACAATGAGAATAAAAATGCTAAAGTAACTATCAACTCAAATCTAAGAATGAAAGCTTGTGAAATGCCTAAGCCTTTTAGGGGACGGAAGCTCACCACTTCACCACAACACAATGAATCGAGCCAACCGAGCTAACTTTGCATAGGAAAAGTAGAAGTGGCTCTGGTGCTTGCATTGCATTGGGATACAATGTCTGAAGATAGTTAGTAGGGTGAACACTAGTATGTAACACAGGGATAAGAATAACATAATGCCATGATCAACAGTACAAAATCATTCAAAACCAATGCATATAATCAAATGCATATATATATATATATCACATATCGGGATAGGGAACACAGCTTAACATGCTCTTTAAAACTTTAGCCTAGATTGTGTAACTTAACCGTCATAACATACGAAGGCACCAACGGACTATATAGGCCCAGATCGCCCCCAGCTGATAGGGCCCAAATGAGTGTGGCTGCACGAACCAGATGGTATACATATGCACTATAGGAGACTTGAACCTCCCAGCATATTATGGTGACATGAGCACCAAATCCTGTAATAAGGTATGGGGAACTTGAACTTCCAAATCATATGATAATATAATAATAAGAGGGACTCGAACCACCCAATCATATAGACCCTAATATCGGTAACTGCGGTTTCCAGTGTTGGTACCTTGGGACCTCCACTTTAAAAACTTAGCTACACAATCCTTATTAAGTCCTAATTAAAATAAGTATCACACATTCCCATTCATTGAACAATATTACACATTAAGGCATACATTATTGGTATCGTCATACCAGCTACACTTGCAAGGTACATCAACATTCCAAACTAATTATCATCACTTGGGGGAATTCACAACCCCCTTGGTTCAATTATACATTAGATTGAGGAATTATACAACCCTATAAGGTTCAATTCAAAATCATAATGTAATAGTTTAAGAATAGTTCAATTCCCACACGTCTCATAACTAAATATCAATGTTACAGTATGGGGTTGAAGTTATAACCACTTTAAAAGTCATAAGTTTTGGGAAAATCACAATTCCCTATTTAATTCAGAATACCCATACACCCACAAGTTTAAAACTATAATTAAAGCATGAACAATCATATGTAAATCAAGGAAAAACATTGTTCCACAACAAGCATTCAAAACCCTCAACCCTTGATTTCAAACCAACATAAATATCTCATGAAAAATACTTTAAAACATATGTTTTTCACAAATTAACAATGAGGGATGAGTAGCTTGCATTAAATTCCAAGTTTCACGGAATAAATTTAACCCTGGAGCCCTTGAATGGCCTACTTGTTGTAAACTTCAAGTATGGCTGCTTGAGAGAATTTGAGAGAGCCTTTGAAGTGTTTATGTTAAGAATAAAATATAACCCCCTAAAGTACTTTATGGATGTGGGGTTTTAATTACGTAAGGATAGAATTGTCCAAAGTGCCATCAGCTTAAATACTAAAATTTAGTTGTTAGTGACTACAGGTCACTATACCACTCATAAAGATACATTACAACTTATCACAAAGAGTCGTAGTTAAGACAAAACCACCAAGCCCCTATACTAGCTTGGATATGATTTACACCACCGAATTGTAACCATTCTTAATGACTCATAACCACTTCACATACTCAATATAGTAACAATTCTAGGATGACACACTGGACACCCAACGATTGGGACATAACAACTCGTCATGAGTCTTTATGATTCGTGGCCTCAAATAGTAATAAAGATAGTATCTTCATCCAAACTTAAAGGACACCTTATAACTTGGTATTCTTACCCATAAGAAGTCTTGATGACTAGCTGACAGCCTGTAAGATCTCAAAAACTTCTCTTATAGTCTAAGCATTAGAGTGTGTCAAGTGAAGTGTAAATTCGGCCTTGTAAGATTGAGAAGTGTCTTCCCAAGTGAAAAGTATTTTAAACCATGTAGAATTTACCTAATATCAATTTTTTTCCATGTAGACCATTGAATAAGCTTTTTGTCGATACCTAATTTGCCCAAATCTGACACTCGGGCAAAGAGTTAGAGCTATTTTAGTGAGACAGTGTTCCACCTGACACTTTAGCGCATCGCGGAGCCAGCCAAAATGGCAATCATCAAAATCCAGTGAGCCTTCATGATTTTGGCACGTTGCGCCAAGGATTAATTTCAGAATTGTCAATTTCTAGTGCACCAACATAATTCACCGTGTCGCGGTGCCTATCCAGTTCGCAACCAAGGTGGAAATGCAATTTCCACCGTGTCGCGCCATCAAGCAGTTTCTCGATTGTCCAATTTCTAGTGAGCTGGTGCAATTATGGTGCATCGCGCCAATATGTATAATTGACATTCTTTAGTTTAATTCCAAAGGCAAAAAGGGTCTTTCCCAACTCCTATATATACTCCTTAACACGGAATTTGGCCTCATTTCACCCAAAATATCATTGTTTTCTCTCAATTCTCTTCAACATAAAAAACTAGGGTTTCTACAAAATCAAAACCCTTCCTTCTTCTTCAAGAGAAATCAAAAAATAAAGAATCTCTCCAAGAACTTTCAAGAAAGAGTTTCTCTAAGGTATGTAGATGTTGATTCTTGGGTCCCTTTTATCCAAAAAGCTCAAGAACCCTTTTCTAAATTTCAAAGCTTTGATGTTTGAGTTTTCATGATTCATGTGAGTTGAAATTAATGTTCATTCTAGTATTGAGTTGTGATTCATGTTTTTTACAAGAATTTCAAGCTTTGACCCTAGTATGTGATATTCATGTGATGTTCATGTTAAACCCTCTTCAAGTTGCTTGTTAAGTGATGTGTTCATGTCAATTAGGTGTAGAAATTATTGAATAAGCAAAGAATGCTCCCCATATGTTTGATAAAATGCTTATGTGAAGGAATTAGAACCATTATAGCATGTTGACTAGAAATCCCCAATTGTGTGCAAGCCCATGCATGTCAAGTGTTTGTTGAAAAGCCTTAGTGAATGAATTGTGATATGATAGCATGAAATTCCCCAATTATGTGCTCTTGATACATTCTAAGACCTTAATACATTCCAAGTGTTTGATGCAAGATCTTGTTGAATGGAGTATGATCCAATAGCATGTCCCCCTATGTTATTACATGTTTAGGATTCCTAAATGCTTGAAGTGATGCCTTAGTGATTGTGATGGTGAATGATTGTCCATGGTTTTGATTATTCAAGAATGGTTATGTTTTACTTTTATGTTATCGAGTCCTGGGGGTATTTATACCCGATAATTTAGCTTCTATCTAGAGCCCATGTCAGTTTTTACGATAATTCCAGTCGAACCATGAATCTCAAAACTCAGCAAGTTATAGAACTCTATATTCTTAGACAAATATTGAACTTAAAAAATCTCAGTAATCTCTATAATTTCCATAGTCTCAGTATCGCTAGTAATCTAGCCTCAGTTCTGTACCTGACTCAGATCTAGTAGTATTCAAGTGTTCAGTTCTGACCTCTGTAGTAATCGAGTACTCTATTCATAGCTCTGTGTCATTCAATCAGGTAATGAGGTTCAGTAGTATTCTGTCAGATACGGAACTAAGTGAATTTAGCTTAACACAGTCAGATCATTCGAGAAACATGATCAGTATCAGATTCAGCTTAGTTTGTGTTCAGTTAAGAATCAGTTAAGAGTCTTTCAGTTGGGAGTAGGAGCTAGCACTGAGCGAGGACAGGGATGCCGGATCCCCGTTAGAGAGACAGAGTTGTTAGGAGCAATCCCTGAACTCTAGAACTGTGTAGGCAGCGCAGGATGCAGGAGTCACTCATCAAGAAAGGCTATTCACCCATCAGATAGGCTTGACTATTATATTGCCTTAGTCTTGACTTCCTGCAAGGGTCACCCATTAGATAGGCTTGAACAGAGAGGTCTTTACCCATGTCACGGTATTGACACCCTTCTAGCTAGGGTTACAGGTTGGACCCCACCAGTTGAGATTTGGGGTATGTCGGTTAAGTGACTACTTCCCACAGTTGCAGTTTCAGTATCAATCTTCAATATACTGTCAGATACAGTCATCTATCTCAGTAAGGAACTTAGATAGTTCCATTGATTTATGGACCACCCATCAGATAGGCTTGGTCCCATATAAAGTTATTCAGTATCAGATCTTGAGATCACCCATCAGATAGGCTTGAACTCAATCTCATATTCAGTTGAGTAATGTTATTGTCAGATCTAGAGATCACCCGTCAGATAGGCTTGATCTCAGTCTCAAATTCAGTTGAGTAATCTCATTATCAAATCCCGAGATCACCCATCAGATAGGCTTGATATTAGTCTCAGATTCAGTTGAGTATTTTTGTTATCAGATTTAGACATGATCATTTCTTATCATTGATAGTAGATTCTAGAATCATTCATTAGAGAGGTTTGATCGCTGATGCAGTCAGTCGAGAGTACAAAGCTCATAATTCAGTCATTGATATGAGTAGGTTCAGTTAGTCAGTTTTAGTATCATCAGTTTTTGAGATCACTCGCTAGATAAGACTGATCTTAACTCCTATACTCAGTTATCGATTTTAGATAATTCAGTTGTTCAGTATCTAAGTATTACTAGTGAGTTCATATGTCAGTAATGCAGTACCCGAGTTTCAGTACTCAGAGTCATGATGATTGTAATTATGGTTTGTGCATTCATACATGTGTTCTTATTCAGTACTTTCATGATTATTCAGTTAAGTGATTGTTCATATATAACCCCTTGCATTTAGCCTTACCTCATCTTTATACTCGGTACATTCCCGCACTGGCGCATTTGCACTATGGTGTTTTATTTGACACCATAGGTTTGGAGGCACGAGATCCAGAGTACCCTTAGCAGCTCCGTCCCAGTCAGCAATAGTAGACATATCAGTGAGTCCTCTTTAGTCGAGGATGATTCTTATTTTTTTTATTATTATCGTATCAGACTTAGTTTATTTTCAGTAGATGGAGTTAGTTGGGGACATGTCCCATCAACTCCACAGTTCAGACAGTTTAGAGGCTTTTCGGACAGATGTATCAGTATTCAGTTTTAAATTTTGAGTATTTTTAGATGTTTTGAACCTTATGGCCAGTTTCTGTATTTATTAGCTATATTATGCAGTGTTCAGGTACAGAAATCAGTAGAGGGTTGGCTTGTCGTCCTTTGGGATCATGAGCACCATGTGACATTCTAGTTTTAGAAAATCGGGTCGTTATAGAGCCACTCATACTTAGAGCAGAATACTAAGCCATTTGTTTTGATTAAGTTGCGACCAAGTCCCTACGACCCGTCAAGACCCCCTACAACTTGTCAGGAGAGTCATAGTCATGATAGTGAGGATAAAATTTTAGAAATTTTCAAGGACCAAGAACCTAGGGCACTACATACTCTCCCCCTTAGGATCATTTATCCTAGAATAATAGGACATGACATTTATTAGCACGATTTGACTTCACATGACACTACTCTTAACTTTAACAAAGATAGAAAACAAAGATGTGAAGGAATACACAAACCTTATGCATGATTATCCGAAATAGGGAACAAGAATAGATACCTGGACTTCATGTCCTCTTCGGCTTCCCAAGTAGCTTCCTCAACCTTTTGGTTCATCCAAAGAACATTTACCAAAGACACATCCTTAGTCCACAACTGATAGATTTGTCGATCCAAAATATCAACTGGGACTTCCTCATAAGACAAGGAACTGAAATACCTATCTTCTCCAAGGGAATAACCATCAAAGGATCACCCACACACTTCCTCAACATCAAAACATGAAACACCGGGTGAATGGAGCTTAAGTTTGAAGGAAACTCAAATTTATACGTAACATTACCAACCCTCTTTATAACCAAGTATGAACCAACATAATGGGGACTGATCTTCCCCTTATTACCAAACCGAATCACTCCCTTCATGGGAAACACCTTTAAGAATACCGAATCACCAACACCGAACTCTAGCTCCCTTTGCCTCACATCCGCGTAGGACTTTTGGCGACTTTAGGCAGCCTTAAGTCTATCCCAAATCACCTTTACCCTCTCCATGGATTGGTAAATCAAATCAGGGCTACATAACTTATTCTTACAAACCTCAAACCACCAAATAGAAGATCTACACCTCTTACCTATAAGGCCTCAAATGGAGCCACCGGTGCTAGAGTGATAAATGTTATTGTAGGTAAAATCTATGAGAGGCAAGTGGTCAACCCAACTACCACTAAAATCAACTACACAAGCTCAAAGCATATCTTCCAAGTCATGTTTTATCCTTTCTGCTTACCTATCCATCGGCGGGTGAAAAGTGGTACTAAGGGTCACCTTAGTACCCAAGCCTCACTAGAACGACTTCCAAAAGTGAGATAAGAACCGGATACCTTGATAAGATATGATGGAAACTGGAGTACTATGAAACGTCGTGATCATCTTAATGAATAACTTGGCATAATCCTCGGAAGAGAAATTAGTCCTCACTGGCAAGAAGTGAGAAGACTTAGTCATCCTATCCATGACCTAAATCAAATCAAACTATTGGAAAAGACCATGGGAGATTGATAACAAAATCCATATTATTTATCTTCCATTTCCGCACAGGCACTTCAATCTCTGGAGATAAATAATCGGACCTCAAGTGCTCTACCTTCACTTGCTGACATACCATGCACTTAGCTGCAAAATTAGCGATATCCTTCTTCATATTGTTCCACTAATAGATCTCCTTAAGATCATGATACATCTTCGCTGAATTAAGATAAATAGTATAATGTGACTCATAAACTTCAATCAAAATTCTTCTTCGTAGCCCATCAACATTGGGAACACATAATTTGCTTTGGTATCTCAGGATACCATCACCACTAATTTCAAAAATCATCAGGTTTTGCCTTCCCATATTATCCTTGATTTGTATCAAAATAGTATCTAAAATCTGCTTCTCTTTTACCTCAACACCAAGAAATGACTTTGCCACCTTTTGAACAATCACACCACCATCCTCGAAATCTAAGAGATGGATTCTGAGATTAGCTAAATGGTGATATCCTTCACCAATACCGCTTCTTCTTATCCACGTGAGATAAGATTCCCATGGACAACCTGTGAAGAGTATTAACAACTATGTTAGCTTTATTTGGATGATAGTGGAGACGCATGTCAGTCCTTGAGCAACCCAAGACATCTCTTTTTCCTGAAATTTAGCTCATCTGAGTGAACACATATTGCAGGCTCTTATGATCAGAATAAATATTAACATGGACCTCATACAAATAATGCCTCCAGATCTTTAGTGAAAACACCATAGCTAACAATTCCAAATCATTGGTCGGATAATTCTTCTTATGAACTTTTAATTGTCTAGAAGCATATGAAACTACCTTACCATGCTGTATTAAAACACAACCTAACCCTACCCGAGACGCATCACAATAGACAATAAAACCATCAGTGCCCTCAGGAAAAGTCAAGACCAGAGCCAAAGTCAACATATCCTTCAGCTTCTTTAAACTACCCATGCAAGCATCAGACCACAAGAATTTCATCTTCTTCTAAGTCAACTTAATCAATGGGGAAATAGTAGAAGTAAAATTCTTCACAAATCTTCTATAATAACTGGCTAAACCCAAAAATCTCAGAATGTCGATTGGAGTCGTGGGTCTAGGCCACTTCTTAACTATTGCAACCTTCTGTAGATCTACCTTGATCCCTTCACTAGAAACAACATGACCTAGATAAGTTACAATATTTAACCATAACTCAAACCTAAAGAAATTTGTATACAACCGCTGCCCTTTTAAGGTTTGCAACACAAGGCAGAGTTGATCATCATGATCTGCCTTACTCTTAGAATATACTAAAATATTATTGATAAATACAATCATGAACAAATCCAAGAATTGAAGAAAAAATCTATTCATAAAATCCATGAATGCTGTCGGGGAAATCATCAAATCAAAGAAACTAATAACTCAAAATGACCATACCAAGTTTGAAAAGCAGTCTTAGGGATATTTTCCTCCGTAATCTTAAACTAATGGTAACCTAAATGAAGATCAATCTTAAAAAAAACTTAGCACCATCAATCCTCAGAAGGGGATACTTATTCTTTACGGTCACCTTATTCAATTGGCAGTAATCAATACACATCCAAAGAGACCCATCCTTTTTATGCATGAAAAGAACATAAGAACCCTATAGAGACTGGGGCGGATAAAAAATGTGTTACGAAGATCTTTCAACTTCTCCTTGAGTTCTCTCAACTCAATTGGAGCCATTTTATTAGGAGAGATAGAATCATGACAAGTGTCCAGAAGTAGATCAATCCCAAAATTGATATCTCTATCAGGAAGAATACCAAGAAAATCACCAGGAAATACCTCAAGAAATTTGCAGACCACGAAGCAGTCTACAAAGAAGGACCTTTAGATCTAGAATACTTAACATCTACAAAGTGACTGAGGAACCCTTTAGAAACCAATTTTCGAGCTCTAAGATATGATATGAACCTTCTCTTAGGAACTAGGAAACTATTTTCCCATTAAATCACTAGCTCATTAAGGAAGTGGAAGCTTACCCTACGGGTCTGACAATCAAGAGACGCATAACACGAATGCAATTCTATTCCTAAAATCACATCAAAGTCTAACATGTCCAACTATATAATACCTTCCAAGGGCTCTCTACCATAGACCGACATCACATAGCCCCTATTGACTCTTCTAGCCATAATGGAGTCACCCACCAGGGTGAACACAAAGAAGGGGTCCAAAATACATTCAGGATCAAAGCCAAAATGGATAGCCATATAAGGAGTGACATAAGAGAGAGTAGACCCAAGATCAAATAGACAATATACATCATGAGAGAAGTGTTTAAGCATACCAGTAACAATATTTAAGGATGCCTTAAAATCCTGGTAAGTGGAAAAAGTATACAGATGATTCTGACCAGTGCCGAAGCCAGAAGTAGAAGTAGCACCTTTTAGTACGGGAGTTGATGAAGTAGCAATAGGATTTTTATTTTCCCCAAAATCAACCTTAGAATGACAATCCCTATGCATATGGCCAATCTGACCATATGAAAACACTTATTCATCCTCTGTTTATAAACACCACAGTGCACCTGATATTAAAATCTGCAAGGAGGATACAATGAAGCTGACTGAGCCCTATTAGCCTGCGATTGGGCTCCTGGTACTCTAAACCTACTATCATACTGAGAACGATGATCACTCGATGACTTTGGATAAGGAGTACTAGCTGTAAAGTAGGAACAAGAATTTCCCTACTTCTTAGACCATTTTTTACCATCTCTACCACTTTGATGATGACCTCTACCCTAATTTGAATAGTAAAATTTCTTACTCTACCCTTTACTTATCTCTATTTTATTTTTTTTCTTCTTCTACTTGTTGCATATACACCACAAGTATATGGATATATATATATTCTTGTTCAACACGGCAGCCTTACTCTCCATTATCAAGTCACGGGACAACTAAAAGATAAACTTTTTCATTCTTTCCCTCATACTTGACACCAATTTTGGAGCATAACGGGACAGATGATGGAACTTTAAGGTATAATCCTTCTCTGATATCCTACCTTATTTTAAATTCACAAATTTGTTGTCCTTCGCCTCCCTTAACTCCAGAGGAAAGAAACAATTAAGAAAGCACTAGAGAAGTCATCCCACAAAGCATACTCAATATCCTTACCCCTATACTGTTCTCACTCTTTATACCTTTGGTATGCTACATCCTTTAACTGATAAGCGACAAACTCTACACCCTCTACATCAGTAGCATGAATTATATGAAAGATCTTTTCCATCTCATTAATCAAATTTTGAGGATCTTCCTCAACATTAGAACGGGTGAAAATAGGAGGATTCAACCTCATAAACTAGCCAACTCTAATGTCCTTGAAGTATGGAGAAATAGAAATAACCCAATCAGTCTGGAAGGCCACCAACTGGGTAAACAAATAAATGGACTGGCAAAACTAAATATTAGATACGCCATCCTAGGGTGCCTAAGGAGGGATAGGTGGAACTGATAGAGTTCAATCAGGATAATAAAAATTAATGACCCTAGATCGGGTTTGAACTCTTGTAGTTGGATGAGATCTATCCATATTAAAATCCTATGTGTAAAGCATGCCACACTTATGGATAAGAGGCTACAAGATATTTTAGAAAAAGTTTACCTTCTTTTAGTATCCATGTTCTGCGAGTGAGCATGATCTCTATTTAAAGTCTCTTTCTAACCCATCCTTTATTCCATTATAGAAAATGCCTCCCAAAAAGAATAATAAAAGAAGGAATGCAAATCATCCTGTACCTTCACTTATTCAGGAAGATCCCCTAAATGAACATGTCTCTCATACCGAGTTTAGAGCTGTATTCACTACCTTAGATTACTTAGTAGCTTCTCAGAACAATCAACAGGTTGTTTCCCTAGTTAATCCAGTGGCTAATATAGCTGCAGCTAGGATTCAGGACTAAACACGAATAAACTATCTTTTTTTTTCAAGATCCAAGTCTGGGGAGGATCCACAAGAGTTTATTGATATGGTTCAAAAGGTGAAAGATATCATGGGTGTAACTTGGAGTGAGAGTAAAGAGTTGGCTACTTACCAGTTGCAGGATGTGGCTCACACTTGGTATAAACAGTAGAAAGGTTATAGGGATGATGAGGTAGGGCCTGTAAAGTGGGAGGAGTTTGCTATAGACTTTTTAGAAAAATTCTTTCCCTTATAGTTGAGGGAAGCTAAGGTAATGGAGTTTATTAACCTGAAGTAGGGTAACATGAATATGTGGGAGTATTCACTTAAGTTTACTTATTTTGCCAAGTCTGCTCCTAATATGGTGCATGATAATAGGTCTAGAATGAGTAAGTTTGTTTCTAGTATAGCTAAAAGTATGTTCAAGGAGTGTAGGACCACAATATTTATTAAGGAGATAGACCTATCTAGGCTTATGGTTTGTGCTCAGCTAATTGAGGAATAGAAGCTTACAGAGAAGGAGAGAGAGAATAAGAGGGCCAAAATAGGTAGCCTTAATTTTTCTCAGCCAAAGAGGGTAGTAACCATTTCGTCAGAAGTTTTCTACTCCTGCTCCATCTTTAGCTAGGGAGGTATAAATAGTGGTCGCACTAACCCACTTTGCAAGAAATATGGTAGGAGTCACTAGGCTGAGTGTAGAGCTGGCAGTGATATAAGAGTCTTGAGTAGTTGCTCAAAGGGGAAGAGAATTTCACCAGCAAGGCCATTCTAATCTGTCATCAACTCCAGTAGGTCGGCCGACTCAGTAGGGCACCACTTTCAGTGCCACCGGTGGTCAGTGATAGAATAGATTGTATGCACTCCAGTCCTATCATGATTAGGAAATCACTCCTAATATGGTTATGGGTATGTTACAAGTCTTTCATCTTTATGTTTATGCTTTGTTAGTCCCCGAGCTTTACTTTTTTTTTAACCCTCTATATAGCTATAAATTTTGGTATCAGTCTCGAATATTTAGCAGAGCCCTTCTCAGTATCTACTCTAGTAGGCACCTCTATTATAGCCAGACAGGTATACAAGAACTTTTTGGTCACATTATCCCAAAGAGTCACCTCAGTTGATTTTGTGGAGTTAGAGATGATTGATTTTGATGTCATTCTCAGCATGGATTTGCTACACTCATGCTATAATTTAGTTGACTATAGAATCAGAGTAGTTCAAATTCAGTTTCTAAATGAACTATTTATTGAATTAAGGAACAGTAACTTAGTGCTTTTTGGTCAAATTGTTTCATATTTTAAGGCAAGAAAATGATTTCTGAGAGGTGTATGTGCCATTTTTTTGAGTCCAAGAGTCTAATTCTGCGACTCCCAATCTTGAGTACATTTTAGTAGTAAGGGAATTTCCAGATGTATTACCTGAAGATCTTCCCGGAGTTTCTCCTGAAAAGGAAATTGACTTTGGAATAGATCTCCTTCATGATACCTAACCTATCTCTATTCCGCCCTATAATATGGATCCAACTAAGCTAAAAGTGTTAAAGAATAGTTGAAAGATCTCTTAGATAAGGGATTTATCAGGCCCAGTGGGGAACGCTCCAGTCTATTTCGTGCGTAAGAAAGATGGTTCTCTCATAATATGCAATGATTACCATCAGTTGAACAAAGTCACAATAAATAATAAGTAACCACTCCCTAGGATTGATGATTTGTTTGACCAACTTCAGTGTTTTTGTTAATTTTATAAGATTTACCTCAGATCTGGCTATCATTAGCTTAGAGTCAGAGAATTTAACATTCCAAAAATAGCTATCAAAACTCGGTATGGTCACTTTAAATTTCCAGTTATATCTTTTGGACTAACAAATTCCCTGACAACTTTCATGGACTTGATGAATAGAATGTTCAAGTAGTAATTGGATATGTTCATCATAATCTTCATTGACGATATTCTTGTCTACTTTCATAGTGAAAATAATCATGAAAACCGTATCAGAATCATATTACAGACACTTAGAGCCCACTAGTTATTTGCCAAATTCAGTAAGTGCGAGTTTTGGCTAAGATAATAACTTTACTTGGCCATATTATTTTCGATAATGGCATTAGAGTTGACCCTCTAAAGACTAAAGTCATAAGAAACTGGCCTGACCCATATCTTTGGCAGATATTAGGAGTTTCTTGGGTTTGGCTGATTATTATCGATGGTTTATTGAAGGGTTTTCATCTATTATGTCTACCATGTACCGATTGACTCAGAAGAAAGCCAAATTTCAATGGTCAGATTCTTATGAAAAGAGTTTTTAGAAGTTTTAGAATCGACTCACCTCAGCCCCAGTCTTAACTTTCCTAGATAGTTCTGATGGATTTATTGTGATGCTTCCAGAGTTGGTCTTGGTTATATATTGATGCAGAGAGGTAAGGTCATAACCTATGCCTCTAAACAGGTCAAGTCCTATGAAAAGAGTTATCCTTCCCATGATCTTGAGTTAGCAGCTGTTATTTTTGCCTTGAAAATGTAGAGGCATTATCTTTGTAGAGTTCATGTTGATGTGTTCATAGATCACAAATGTTTATAGTATATGTTCTAGTGGAAGGATTTAAATCTTCATCAGAGAAAGTAGTTAGAAATGTTGAAAAATTATGATATAATTGTGTTGTATCATCCGGCCTAGGCCAATATAGTGGTAGATTCCCTTAGTAGATTATCTATAGGTAGTGTTGCTTATTTTGAGAATGATACAAAGAAGTTAGTTAGGGAGGTTCATTAGCTTTCTAGATTAGGCATTCGGTTGGTTGATTTAAATGAAGGTAGTTTTTGTGTTCAAAATAGTTTGGAATCTTCTTTGGTTGCCAAAGAAAAGGAGAAGCAAGATAGGGATCCCAATTTAATAAATTTGAAGGAATCAATTAGAGGTCAGAAAGTAGAGGTTTTATCCCAAGAGGGATATAATGTATTACGTTTTCAGGGTAGGCTGTGTGTGCCATGTGTTAATGGTTTAAGACATTGAATCTTTGTATAAACACATGGTGCGTGTTATTCTATTCACCCAGGAGCCACTAAGATGTACTGTGATTTATGGAAAATCTATTGTTGAAGTGGAATGAAGAGGTATATTGTAGAGTTTGTAGCTAAGTGTTCCAACTGTTAGCAGGTTAAAGTTGAACACTAGAGGCCTAGTGGTATATTGCAGGAATTAATATTCCAACTTAAAAGTGGGAAGAGGTGAATATAGATTTTGTTATGGGTTTGCCTCGTACGCATCATCAGCATGATTTGATATGGGTCATTATTGACAGAATGACCAAATCAACATATTTCTTACCAATTCATACTTTATATTCAACCGAGGATTATACCAAGCTATATATTAGAGAGTTTTTTAGGTTGCATGAAGTCCCATTGTCTATTATTTTAGATAGAGGTACTCAATTTACCTCTCACTTTTGGAAAGCTTCTTAGAAGGGTCTTGGTACCAAAGATCATCACAGTATAACTTTTCATCCTCAGATAGATGGCCTGGCAGAGAGGACCATTCAGACCCCAGAGGATATGTCGAGGTCGTATGTTCTTACTTTTAAGGGTAGTTGGGATGATCATTTGCCTTTAATCAAGTTTGCCTACAATAACAATTATCACTATAGTATTTAGATGGCTCTATTTGAGGCTCTTTATGGGAGGAGATATAAATTTTCTATTGGTTGGTTTGAGGTTGGAGAATCTACTTTGGCAGGGCCAAATTTGGTGTTTGATGCTATAGAGAAGGTTCAATTGATTAGGGAGATACTTTAGACAACCCAAGTTGGTAGAAATCCTATGCAGATGTGAATAGAAGAGATCTTGAGTTTTTAGTTGGGGATTTGGTATATTTGAAAATTTCTCCTATGAAGGGAGTGAAAAGATTTGGAAAGAAGGGAAAACTTAGTCCCTGATATTTGGGATGGTAACTATTGAGCTTGAGTTGCCTATAGATTTGGCATCAATGCATCTAGTGTTCCATGTCACTTTGTTTAAGAATTGTATTAGTGCCAACTGTTGTAGTCCCTTTAGAAAGCATAGATGTTCAAGATAGCCTTTTTTACGAAGAAATCCTAATTGAGATCCTTGATCGTCAAATTTGTAGACTAAGGAAAAAAAGTTCCCTTGGTCAAAATTCTTTGGCGGAATCAGTCCGCTTATAGAGACACTTGGGAAGTAGAAGTACATATGCGTACCAAGTACCTTCATCTTTTCTCCACAATATCAGACTCAGCTTAAGATAACAGTCCTTCTTAGATTGACTCTTTTCCATTCTATGCTCTTGTTATATAATCATTCTCATGTGCTTATATTCATTCACGAATTAGTTTAGTTTATGTATCATGTTTTAGAATCAATCATGTAATCATGTTTTCAGTTATGCATGTTCAGTATATGATTTCAGTTTCCTAGAATTCTCAGCTTAATCAGTCTTATTCGAGGACGAATGTTCCCAAGGGGGAGATATTGTAATACCTCGTACTTTTATTAGCTAAATTCAACTCCTAATTGCATGTATACGAAGCTTAAAGCCAAAAAATTTAACCAAATGTTGGGGACTTAGTCATATTTTTTGCCGCTTAACTTCAAAGATTTTTAAACAAGTCTTCCCAACCCCAAGATATAGCTTTTTGAGTTAATTCATGTTTAAGGTTGCAAGGAGCATATCTTGGGTAAGTTTCATATTTTTTTGGATGTGGATTGGGTCATGTTTGAATTTCAATTCTAGCAGCTCAACAAAATTGCATCGTGCCGCATTTGTTATATGTGATGAGGCGCTCATGCATCATGGTGACTTTGTCTTCTGCATTCTAGTTATGAATTTAATCCCATGAGGGGCAGTTATGTCCTTTCCCATCGACCAATTTTTAAAAACATGAGATTAAACTTTAGTTAGGGAATTATTTTCCCAAATCCTATAATTTCATCTCAAGAACAAACCCTAATCATCCTCAAGTGCATCAATCTCATTTCTTTCTATCTAAGGAAATCAAGAAATCAAGTTCCCAAATCCAAGAACCTTTGAGGAAGCTTAAAGATTTGTGTTTATCTTTTAAGATTCAAGGTTAAAGGTATGTGTGATGTTCATCCATGGGCTCTTTTCACCCATGGTGTCCAAGAACCCATTTTTATGTTTTAAATTATGAATTTACATATTTATGATGAATTATCTCCATGAAGCTTTCTTGAATTTTGATTATACATTATGTTTACAAGTGGTTTTCATCAGAAATAGCCCTTACACATTTGAGACATGAAATTTTTATGTTAAATAACTAATTCATGATTTTGTGTGGTAACTATGGTATTTTTGCATCCTTGTGTGTTTGATGAAATGCCTAAGTGTTGAATTTTGAATAATGATTTCCTACTATGGTTTCATAGCTTTCATATGTCCTTATTGTTATTTCCATTTAATGTTGGGTGTTATGAATAGATAATGTTTAGCTGGTTACATAGTCTTAACATTAGCAGAACAGTTTCAGACAAACCATGAGCATTATTATTTTATCGGTTATCATGATCAGTTGTCCGTTCAGTTAATCTTAGATGAGTTCTGTAATCAGAGTCAGTTCAGTTGGGAGTAGGATTTACTACTGAGTGAATATAGGGATTGCAGCTTCCCTATTAGTTAGTCAGAGTTATTAGTAGCAGTCCCTATATTTCAAAACTGCATAGCCAGCATAGGATATGAGGAGTCACCTATCAGTTTAGGATTGACTTTCTATGAGGAGTCACCCATCAGTTTAGGATTGACTTTTTATGAGGAGTCACCTGTCAGTTTAGGCTTGACTTTCTCCCAGGGGTTACCCTTCAGTTTAGGATTGACACCCTAGTCCTTTAGGACGTCAGTTTAGTGGATCCATACAACCAACATTAGTTCCCATAGGACGGTATGACACCCTTCTAGTTGGGGTCACAGGTTAGACCCCGATTAGCTCAGATTAGGGAATGTTGGTTAGATGATACCTCCCACAATTTTAGTTCAGTATTCAATACATAATTCAGTTTAGGTTTGCTTGAACATAGCATACAGACTATCAATTATTTAGTTATCAGATTTCAGTACTTCAGTTATAGACTATTTCAGAATCATATTATATGCTTGGCCATGAATTCTCAGATTTTACAACTTTCATATATTTATGCATCAGTTATCTCATGGTATTTAGTCATTTATTATTTCATGCACATGAACCTATGTATTTTAGCCTAATCTCATCTCATATATTAGTATATTCAAAGTACTGATCGCATACTTTCTTCACGCTATGATGTCTTATATCATAGGTTTAGATGCTTAATTTTCTCACCGATCTTAGGTAGTTCATCTTATCGATAATTGCAGTTATGGTGAGTCCTCATATGTTGAGGACCTATTATGTTTATTCAATATTTCTTCATTTCTTCGCAGTTAGTCAGTTGGAGTTAGTTGGGGCCTGTCCCATCAACCCTTTTCAATTAGTTTAGAGGCTTTCAAATATGTAGTCAGTAAGTTAGATATTCAATTGGTTTTATCATATGTTTCAGACATATTTTTATACGTATTTTAGTATCTAGTTTTACGTTATCTTGTCAGTATTTAAAACCTTATGGCATTTTTAGTTGTTTTTCGCATATGTCTTCTATTATCAGTATATTATTTAGTGCTCACAATAGGTAATAACTCATGGATTAGCTTGTAATCACTTATGACTGTAAGTACCATTGTCACAACTAGAGGGTAGCCTCAGGTCGTGACAAAAATTGGTATCAGAGCCTAAGGTTTTATAGTGTCCTAGGGAGTTTGAAAGCCGCATCAAGTAAAGTCTTGTACATGTGTGTGAAGCGTACCATGCTTATGGACAAGAGGCTACAATATGTTTTAGGAAAAGTTTCTCTTCTTTCGATATTCATGTCATGTGAGTGAGCATGATCTCCATTTAAACTCTCTTCATAACCCATCCTTTATTTTGTTATAGATAATGCCTCCCAGAAAGAATAACAAAAAAAGAAATGGGAATTAGCCTGCACCTCCACCAATTTAGGAAGATCCCCTGAATGAGCATGTCTCTCATGCAAAGTTCAGAGTTATATTCACTACCTTAACTCACTCAGTAGCTGCTCTGGACAATCAGTAGGCTGTTGCCCTAGCTAATCTAGTGGTAAATACAACCACAGTTAGGATTTGGGAGTTTACCCGAATGAACCCTTCTTTGTTTTTGGGATCTAAGTATGGGTAGGATCCGAAAGAGTTTCTTGATATGGTTTAGAAGGTGATAGATATCATGGGTGTCACTTGGAGTGAGAGTGCAGAGTTGTCTACTTACCAATTGCAGGACATAAATCACACTTAGTATAAGTAGTGGAAATGTGATAGGGGTGATGAGGTAGGGCTTATAGAGTGGGAGGATTTTCCTATGACCTTTTTAGGTAGTTTTTTTCCTTTAGAGTTAAGGAAAGCTAAGGTGCTTGAATTTATTAACCTCAAGCAGGGTCGCGTGAGTATGAGGAAGTATTCACTTAAGTTTACTCAGTTGGCCAGGTTTGCTTTTAATGTGGTGTCTGATAATAGATCTAGAATGAGTAAGTTTGTTTCTATTGTAGTTGATTGTGTGGTCAAGAAGTGTAAGATATCAATGTTGATTAAGAAGATGGACCTTTCTAGGCTTATGGTCCATGCTCAATAGATTTAGGAACAAAATCTTAAAGAGAAGGAGAGAGAAGGAATAAAAGAGCCAGAATAGGTATCTTTAATTTTTCTTAGTCAAGGTCAGAGGGTGGTAACCATTCGTAGTTCTATCAGAAGTTTTCTACCCTATCTCCATCTTTAGCTAGTGCGCCAGTGCCAAAGTTTAGAAATGATAATCGGGATAGGGCGCCAGGCTATAAGTCCTAGGGAAGTGCAAATAGTGGTCGCACTAACCCACTATGCCAGAAATATGGTAGGAATCATTAGGGTAAGAGTGTAGAGCTGGCAGTGATGTCTGTTTTGGTTGTGGTAAACAATTCCACAAGATATGAGAGTATGGACTAGTTGCTCAGAGGGTAAGAAAATTGCACCAATGGGGCCAGTCCAATCTGTCATCAGCTCTAGCAGGTCGCCCCACTCAACACGGTGCCACTTCCATGACACTAGTGGTCAGTGCTAGAACAAATTTTATGCACTCCAGTCCTGTCATTATCAAGAAATCTCTCCTAATATGGTTATGGGTATGTTACAGGTCTTTCATCTTCATGTTTATGCTTTGTTAAATCCTGAGGCTTCACTTTCTTTTGTAACCCTTATATAGTTGTAAATTTTAGTGTCAGTCCCATATCTTTAGCAAAACTCTTCTCAGTGTCTACTCTAGTAGGTTTCTCTATTATAGCCAGGCAGGTATACAGGAACTATTCGATCATAATATCCCAAAAGGTCACCTCAATTGATCTTGTAGAGTTAAAGATGACTAATTTTGATGTCATTCATGGCTTGGATTGGCTCTACTCATGATATGCTTTAGTTGACGGTAGAAACAAAGTCATTCAATTTTAGTTTCCAAATGAATCAGTTATTGAATAGAGGGGTAGTAACTCAGTGCTTAGGGGTTAAATTATTTCATATCTTAAGGCAAGAAAAATGATTTTTAAGGGGTGCATGTACAATCTTGTTTGAGTCAAAGACTCTAATTATGCGATGCCCGTTCTCGAGTCCAATTAAGTAGTAAGGCAATTTCCAGATGTGTTTTCTGAAGATCTTCCCGGAGTTCCTCCCTAAAGGGAAATTGACTTCGGAATAGATCTTCTTCTAGATACCCAGCCTATCTCTATTCCTCCCTACAGAATGGCTCTAGCTCAACTAAAAGATTTAAAAGAACAGTTGAAATATCTCTTAGATAAAGGATTTATTAGGCCCAGTGTTTCCACATAGGGTGCTCCAGTCCCTTTCGTGTGTAAGAAAGACAGTTCTCTCAGAATGTACATTGATTACCATTATTTGAACAAAGTTATAGTAAAAATAAGTACCCACTCCCCAAGATTAATTATTTGTTTGGCCAACTTCAGGATTCCAGTTATTTTTCTAAAATAAACCTCAGATCAATTATCATCAGCTCAGAGTCAGAGAATATGATATTTCAAAAATAGCTTTCAGAACTCGATAAGGTCACTTCGAATTTCTACTTATGTCTTTTGGACTAATGAATGCCCCAATAGCTTTCATCGACTTGATGAGTAGAGTGTTCAAGCAGTACTTAGGTATGTTCATCATAGTCTTCATTGAAGATATTCTTGTCTACTCCGATAGTTAAAATGATCATGCAAACCATCTAAGAATCATATTGTAGACTCTTAGAGCCCATCAGTTATTCGCCAAATTCAGTAAGTGCGAGTTTTGTCTAAGTTTAGTAGCTTTTCTTGACCAAATTATTTTTGATGATGGCATTAGAGTTTACCCTCAAAAGACCAAAGTCATAAGAAATTAGCCCAGACCCATATCTCTAGTAGATATCAGGAGTTTCTTAGGTTTGGCTAGCTATTATCGATGGTTTTTTGAAGGGTTTTCATCTATTGCACCCCCATGTCTCGATTGACTAAGAAGAAAGTAAATTTCAATGATTAAATTTTTGTAAAATGAGTTTTCAGGAGTTGAAAACTATACTTACCTCACTGCCAGTCTGACTTTGCCAGATCTTGAGTCAGCAGAGGCTATTTTTTCCTTAAAAATTTTGAGGCACTATCTTTATGGAGTTTATGTTGATGTGTTCATGGATCAAAAAAGTTTACAGTATGTGTTTTTGCAGAAAGATTTAAATGTTCATCAGAGATGGTTGTTATAATTATTGAAATATTATGAAATAAGTGTGTTGTATCATTTGGGAAAGGCCAATATATTGGTAGACACCCTTAGTAGATTGTCTATGGGTAGTTTTATCATGTTGAGAATAATAAGAAGAAGTTAGTTAGGGAGGTTTATCAACCCGCTAGATTAGGCGTTCGGTTGGTTGATTCAGCTGAAGGTAGTGTTTGGGTTCAAAATAGTTTGGAACCTTCTTTGGTTGCTAAAGTAAAGAAAAAGTAATATAGGGATCCCAATTTAGTTAAGATGAAGGAATCAATTAGAGGTCAGAAAGTAGAGGTTTTCTCCCAAAGGGGAGATGGTGTGTTGCATTCATAGGATAGGCTGTGTGTGCAGTGTGTTGATGGTTTGAGACAATGAATCCTTGCTGAAGTGCATGGTGTGCGTTATTTTATTCAGCCTATTTCTTGCCTGTTCAAACTTTATATTCAGCTGAGGATTAGGCCAAGACCTATATTAGAGAGTTAGTTAGGTTGCATGGAGTCCCACTGTCTATTATTTTTTATAGAGGTACTCAGTTTACCTCTCACTTTTGTAAAGCTTTTTAGAAGGGTCTTGGTACCCAAGTTCATCTTAGTACAACTTTTCATCCTCAGACAGATAGTCAGGAAGAGAGGACCACTCAGACCCTAGAGGATATGTTGAGGGTATATGTTGTTGATTTTAAGGGTAGTTTGGATGATCATTTATCTTTGATTGAGTTTGCCTACAATAACAGTTATCACTACAATATTCAGATGGCTCCGTTTAAGGCTCTCTATGGGAGAAAATTTAGATCTTGTATTGGTTGGTTTGAGGTTGAAAAAGTTTCTTTGGCAGGGCCAGATTAAGTGTTTGATGCGATAAAGAAGGTTCAGTTGATTAGGGAGAGGCTTAAGACAGGCCAAAGTCGGTAGAAATCTTATCTAGATGTGCATAGGATAGATCTTGAGTTTACAGTTCTTGATTTGGTATATTTGGAAATCTCTCCCATGAAGGGAATGAAAAAATTTGGAAAGAAGGGAAACTCAGTCCCCGATATATTGACCTTTACAAAATTTTAAGTCATTTTGTGAAGGTAGCTTATGAGCTTGAGTTGCCTACAGATTTGGCATCAGTGTATCCAGTGTTCCATGTCTCCTTGTTAAAGAAGTTTATTAGTGATTCAGCTATTAATGTCCATTTAGAAAGCACAAATGTTCAGGATAGCCTTTCTTATGAAGAATTCCCAGTTGAGATCCTTGACCATCGGATTCATAGACTAAGGAACAAAGAAGTTCCCTTGGTCAAAATTTTTTGGCAAAATCAATCCATTGAGGGAGCCATTTGGGAAATAGAAGCAGATATGCATACCAAGTACTCTCATATTTTCTCCATAAACTCGGACTCAGCTTAAGGTAACACTCCTTCTTAGATTGAATCTCTTCCATTCTCAGTTCCAGTTATGTAATCGTTCTCATGTCTTTTCATGCATTCACGAATCGGTTTAGTTAATTTATCATGTTTCATACTCAGTCATGTAATCATGTTTTCAGTTATGCATGTTCAGTATGTGATTTCGGTTTCCCTGGTATTCTCAGCTTAATCAGTCTTATTTGAGGATGAATGTTCCCAGGGGGGAGATATTGTAATATCCCATATTTTTCTTAGCTTAGTTCAACTCCTAGTTGTATGTATAAGAGGCTTAAATCCTGAAAATTAACTAAGTGTTGGGGACTTAGTCATATTTTTTGCCTCTTAACTTAGAGGATTTTTAAATGAGTCCTCCCGACCTCGAGACATAGATTTTTGAGTTAATTAATGATCAGGAGTGTAAGGAGCATGTATCGATTAAGTTTCAGATTTTTTGAATGGGTATTGGGTCATGTATAGATTTTAATTCTAGAGCATCAACGCGTTTGCATCGTGCCATACTGGTTATGGCGATGAGGCACTTACCGCGTCACGATAACCTTGTCATCTGCATTCTAGTTATGAATTAAATCCCCTGAGGGGCAGTCATGTCTTTTCCAATCGACCCAATTCGTAAAAACAAAAGATTAAACTTTAGTTAGGGAATTATTTTCTCAAATCCTCTACTTTCCTCTCAAGAACAAACCCTAATGATCCTCAAATGCATCAATCTCATTTCTTTCTCTCCAAGGAGACAAAAAATTAAGTTCCAAATTTAAAAACCTTTAAGGAAGCGTAAAGATTTGTGTTTCTATTTCAAGATTTAAGGTTCAAGGTATGTGTGATGTTCATCCATGGGCGTTTTTCACCCATGGAGTCCAAGAACCCATTTTTATGTTTTAAATTATGAATTTACATGTTTATGATGAATTATCTCAATGAAGCTTTCTTGAATTTTGATTATACATTATGTTTACAAGTTGTTTTCGTTAGAAATAGCACTTACATATTTGAAACATGAAATTTCCATGTTAAATCCCTAATTTATGGTTTTGTGTTGTAACTATGGTATTTTCGCATGCTTTACCCATTCCCATGTTTAAAATCATGATTCCTTGTGTTTGTTAAAATACCTA
Source organism: Capsicum annuum (assembly GCF_002878395.1). Classification (NCBI taxonomy): domain Eukaryota; kingdom Viridiplantae; phylum Streptophyta; class Magnoliopsida; order Solanales; family Solanaceae; genus Capsicum; species Capsicum annuum. The sequence goes on along the minus strand of NC_061112.1, from coordinate 43,460,744 downwards.
AGGGTTAAATTCTGAACAATGATTTCCTACTATGGTTTTAGAGCTTTCATATGTCCTTATTATTATTTCTATTCAGTGCTAGGGGTTATGAATACCCGATGTTTAACTATTTGCATAGTCTCACCATTAGCAAAACGGTTTCACAAAAACCATTAGCATTATTTTTTAGTCAGTTATCATGATCAGTTGTCTGTATAGTTAAAATTAGTTCAGTTAAGTAATCAGAGTCAGTTCAGTTGGGAGTAGGATTTAGCACCGAGTGAATGCATGGATGGCGGCTTCCCCATAAGTTAGGCAGAGTCATTCATAAAAGGCTCTGTATTCTAGAAGTACTTATCCAGCATAGGATATGAGGAGTTACTCATCAATTTAGGTTTGACTTCCTCTAAGGAGTCATGATGGTAGATGTATTTATGCATTCTAGCGTCACTATTCTAGTTTTTTAGCCTTGATTTGTGGATGATTCATATGCTACATAGGTTGATAATGAGATAAATGTGTATCAAAGTGTTAAAGCATTTGTTTACAATATTCAAAATGAATTCCAAACAAGTTTGTACTCCAAATATTCATTTAGAGTTTAACCTGGAAAACTATTGTTTCTAGCTTGAGCTAGGTGCTTGTCTAGTTGGTCGCATTGGATTCCAATGTGTTTAATGTGTTCATTATTGTTTAAATGTGTGATTATGAGTGGAATAAATTTTTGGTAGTGAGAAAATTTCAATTTGAGTGAGTGTACAACTGGAGCAATAAGTGAAAGATCAATTTGAACTAGCCTAGTTTAGCTCTTGTTTTGATTCATCGTTATGGATGTAGTGTTGTTTAAATTGCTAATTCATGTTGTGTGATTATTTAGGAGGATTTGGGAGATGAATATTATGATATTTTTATGTTAAAAAGGCTTGAAATCCATGGGAAAGACACCACAATACAAGGGACTAAGAGGGGAGACTTAACCAAAATTCGGAGAGCAACTTCTAGAGGCTCAGGGCGATATTAAGGCGCCACCTCACCTGGAGTAGGACTATGGGAAGGGCATAGCTTTGCCTATATCATCACTCTAGACAGGGCTCAGCCTCACCTGGAGCGGGTCTATAGCCAGGGCGATGCCCCACCCATTCCCGTGCTCACAAAGGGCTGCAATTCAATTCCAACATGGACTTGGCTTACTCCTATACTATAAATATGTGTTATATCACGTTTCTACATATATTTGGACATATTTAAGAGATCAAGGGGCTTCTACAACTTCATAATTAGGTTTTTATTATTTTAATTTAGTTTATTCATGTTTTTTGTCGTAAATTACCACCTTGTGAATACGATTAAGACTATGCGTGGCTAAACGCCCTTTTTCGAGGTTAATACCAAGAACATGAGAATTATTATTTTTAATTAAGTTTGTTTGATTTGATTATCATTATTGGTTGTTTTTTAATTCTTTTAATAACTATTTTAAGGAATCTCGACCCTTAGAATAAATCTATTGTCAACCTTGTGAACTTGGAAGAGGGAATAGGAAGATAGAACATGAGAATAAACAAAGTTTGGGTTCTTATTATTTTATAAAATAATGAATTGAATTAGAACCTAGGACAGGGATGTACTTAGGAGCCGAACTTGATTCAAACGTAGAATGATAGCTTAATACACTTAAGTGGACTATTACATCCCTGTTCAATGATTTAGTTGTAAGGTTCAACTTAGGTAAAGGACAAGAGGTTGAAAAACCATAATCATGCAATTAACCCTACGAATCAACAACCAAGATAAGCAAGTTAACGAATGAGATTCAATGCATAGTATGACTATTTAAAGTGCTTTAACCCGAGGTTTTCTCCTATTGATTATTTTAAGATATTTACATTACGCATTGTTTACTTTTCTCTAGTTATAAATTACAAACTCTCTTTTTGGTTATGCTTGCATCAAACAAATCTAATTTGTGAACTAAAAGAAAATTATTGCTGAATCATGTCTCTATGGATCGATACTTGGATTCTTGAAGGCCACGTTACTACTTGATAAGACCATGTACACTTGCGTGTGTGCTTGGGTGTTTTCAATTTTTTGGTGCCATTGCCAGGGACTGGTTATTTGGAAACTATGCATTTTAGTTGTACTTTTAGATTTATCTGGATTTTTTATGCTTGGTATGAGTTTTATGATTGCAGGAAATATGTTTTAAAGTTAGGGATCTGTCAAGGGATAGGGATTTAGTTGAACGAAGCCCCGAAACCAAACAACACTTCCATCAATGAAGGAGAGACATAATCCGTCTCCCTTAATTTTCATAAATAGAAGAAGACCAAGTAGTTCTTATTCCAATAGCTGAAGAACAAGCAGTCCACATGACAGTGAGAGAAGAGGCAGTCCTACTTCAGACGAACTTGCCTTCCCCAATTCAAAGACCGGATGCTGGGGGGAATTTTGAGTTAAAGAACAACATGGTGCAACTTCTCATCAGCAATGGACAGTTTGCAGGGCTTTCATATGAGGATCCACAAGTTCACATGTAGACTTTCATTGAGCTTACTGACACATTCATTCCTATTAGAGTGAGTACAGATTATGTGAGGCTGACACTTTTTCCCCATTCACTGTTGGGGGAAACTCAAAGGTGGTTGAATATGGAGTCGGCCAATTCAATCACATCATGGAATGACTTCACCAGAAAGTTCCTTATCAGATTCTTTCCATTAGGCAAGAATGCAAGACTTCAGTGAGATAGTGAGCTTCAAATAAAAGCTGATGAAAATCTGTATCACATTTGGGAACGCTTAAAAGCCCTTCTTTGAGATTATCCATATCACCAATAGTCTAACGAGGTACTTGCTCACACTTTTATAGAAGCACTTGATCACATTATAAAGATTTTTCTAGATTCAACCAAAGGTAATCAAGCACTGGAGTTGACTTATAATGAGTTGTACATATTTTTGAACCGTATTACCCAAGGAAATCCATAATTGCATTCAGATTCTAGAAGTGCCACAAAAAGAACTATGGGTGTATTGGAGGTAGACCAATTTACTGCCTTATTAGCTCAGGTTGCAACATTGCAAAATATGACAAACACTCAATTCAGCAGCCTAAAATTGGGAGCACCATAACCTGTAGCCAGAGTCAATACCATCCAACAAGATACAGGTTGGTGTGAAGTATATGGTAATAGTGGTCACTTAGCGGCTATGTGTGCTTCAAATACAGAATCAGTGATGTATGTAGGTAATGCTCAAAGGCCAAATTTTGGTAATGCCTACAACATGAAGTGGAAGACTCAGCCATTGAACGCCTAACAGCAACAAATTCAGCAACCACAAGCACAAGGGAATCTATCAACTAGCAACATGGAAGAGACATTGGAGCAGCTCCTAGCTAGTCAGACATAATTGGCTGCAGACATAAAAAATTTGCAAGCAGCTTATTAAAGCTTAGAGATTCAAGTGGGAAAGATACAGAAAGCATTAAATACTAGGCCATAAGGTTGTTTTCTAACAGATACAAGAAATCCAAAGTAGGTTATGACAATTACTTTGAGTAGTGGTCAAGACCTTCAAGAAGAACCTCCTAAGGAAACAGAGGAGGTAGATGCATATTTGACTCTCTAATAGGTTTCTAAAAAAGCTACTGAGTACTTGAAAGAGACAGTTGTTGCTGAACCAAAAAAGCAGGTGCAGCCACTACCTTTTCCTTAAAAGCACATGGAAGTGAAGGAGGATGAAATGTTTAAGAAGTTATTTGACACGTTTAGAGGGATTCACATTCATATACCTTTGTAACATATTTTGTAGGATACACCCAAGTATGCTAAGAACTTAAGGGATGTGGTTTCTAATAAGGTGAAATTACAGGATGTGGAAGGGATAACACTCACTGTAGAGTGTAGCGCTATAATGATATACAAAATCCCTAATAAATTGATATATCTAGTGAAGTTTATGCTCCATCCAAATTAGGAGTAAAGTGGTCCACACACTGAGTGACTTAAGGGCGAGCATAAATCTGATGTCCTATCTTTGTTTGAAACATTGGGCTTGGAAAGCCTAGATCGACCACTATGGTTTTGCGGCTCACAGATAGATCCATGGCATATTTGTAAAGAATTATTGAGGATGTCCTCATAAAGGTTCGTAAATATGTTATTCCTACTAACTTTATTGTTCTTGTTGAGGTAGATGAATAGGTATCAATCATATTGGGGCACCCATTCTTAGAAACCAGAGGAGCATTGATTGATGTTAAAGAAGACACATTCAAAATGAGGGTAGAGGATGGAGAGGTGGTATTTCATATCTATAAAACACCCAATATAATGTCCCACTATAAAGATTTGTGTATGATCAATGTTATTAAAGAGGACAAGTGTGGGGTGGTTAATCCACCAAAGATCTCTTTTGACTACCTGATTAAGCAACCTAAGTTTCTATATCCTAATCCTGATATAATAGAAATTGGTGAGCCTGAAAAGGCTTAAGTTGAAAAACTTATTGCTCTTGAAAATTCACACCCAAGAGGGATGAAGAGAATAAGAAGATGGAGGCCAAGTGTGAGAAAGAGAAAGAAGAAACATGGTTGAGTTAGTTGGGTAGTGCTGCGACACTAAATCAGGCATTGGTTGGGAGGCAAACCAAGTTAAGTAGGTATGTTTTAATTTTAGTTTTTAATTTTTTGGTTCACATAGTTTTTGTTTTTGGTTGAGTCACAGGTTTATGGGAAATTTGAGTACCGAAAACCTGAGCTAAGGAGCATGGCAAAAATAGAGTGTGGGGTTCCATGGATCTCATTTATGTGTAAAGATTCTACTATCTAGGCCTAGAGGCCTCAGGGAGTATTTTTGTCTCTTAATTATTAATTTACTTTAGGGACAAAGTAGATTTTTAAGTGTGGGGAGGAGGGAAATAACTAAATTTTGGCTCAATTTATAAAATTTTGGTGTAAGATATTTTTTTGGCTGCTATTTTTGATTACATGGTGCAAGTGTTTTAATGGTAAAAGAATTTTGATTGAATGAATTACTATTTTTGAGACTCTTAGGCTCATATATGCGACTCTTGTACTTTTTGGCTTAAATTTGTATTCATGCAATTGTGTGGTTGGGAGTCTATGATGATCCTATTGAGTTGAGCATGTGCTATGTGCGTGTGAGATTTTCGTATATTTTGTTATTGCATATGATGTCTAGAACTTGCCCGGTGTGTGTGTAAAGCAAAATAAAGAGTATGGATTTAGGAGATGATTTAGGCATTTCTTTGATAGCCTTGTTTTATACCTTCTATTTATCCTACCCTTTGTGCATTATCCAGTTAACTCCTATTGAGCCTTTAGCCTTTTCTTTGGTAGCCGCATCAGTACCCTAATCTCCTTCTTTGATAGACCATAATTTGATCCAAAAAGTTCCTAAGTACTTCAATGAAAAATTGGTTTAGTAAGGAGTTTGAGAAATTAAAGATGAAAATGGTGAAATTGATGCCCTAAGGTAATAGTTATTTGTGTTCATATTTGATGTGTGGCAGTTGGGAGTAATATAAATTGTGTTAGAAATTTTCCCATGATTGTAGAAAATGAGAAAAAAATTAAATCTTGAAGGAATAAACTATACGCCCACCAAGTGTTTATGAAAATGCTTAAAAGAGATGGGGCAAAATAAGAGAATGGGGTAGACAAAAATGGTGTAATTTGGTTGTTGGAGATTGGTTCTAAATGTTTAATATAGTGTATTAAAGCTCTTTTAGAGGTTAGTCACTATTCCTAAATAGTTCCTACCTATCCCTTGGCCTATATTATAACCCAAAAAAGACCTAGTTGATCCTAAGTTCATCATTCTGATATTAGTGGAGCATTACACTAAGGGAAATCTTATGGTTCATTGTGTGTAACTTGTGAATTCCTTATGAGAGTGGGAGTAATTTGATTCTTGTATCCGTCATGTTATGAATTGCTTAATTGTGAGTGATTATGGGCAACTCTCTTTGTTGTGAGGGGCACATGTTTGATGAATGTAGGTGATTTGTATTATGTCCTTGATTGAATGATAAACATGAGTTTTCCAACTAGGTGAGTCAGTTCTTAAGGCTAGGATATTTTGAAGTAGTGTTCATAAGCTTTCAATCTTGTTTGTAACATGCTCAATGTAGAAACTTACATTTCGTGTAGTCATTGTGGTACTAGCTTGAGTGTCTTGCATGTAGTAGAAGTGTAGAGTTTCCAGCTGATGATGTTTATAGTTAATATTTGTTCGAGGATGAACAAGGTTTTAAGGGTGGGGTCGTGATGTTGGGCGTATTTATGCATTCTAGCGTCACTGTTCTAGTCTTTTTAACCTTGTTTTGAGGATGATTCATATGCTACATAGGTTGATAATGAGATAAATGTGTATCAAAGTGTTAAAGCATGCATTTAAAATGTTCAAAGTAAATTCCAAACAATTTTGTACTCCAAAGTTTCATTTAGCGTTCAACCTGAAAAACTAGTGTTACTAGCTTGAGCTAGGTACTTGTCTAGTTGGTCGCGTTGGATTCTACTGTGTTTAATGTGTTCCTTATGGTTTAACTGTGTGATTATAAGTGGAATAACTTGTTGTTAGTGACAAAATTTCAATTTGAGTGAGTGTACAACTGGAGCAATAAGTGAAAGATCAATTTGAACTAGCCTAGTTTAGCTCTTGTTTTGATTCATTGTTATGGATGTAGTGTTATTTAAATTGCTAATTCGTGTGGTGTGATTATTTAGGAGGCTTTGGGAGATGAATATCATGATATTTTTATGTTAAAAAGTCTTGAAATTCATGGGAAATACACCACAAGACAAGGGACTAAGAGGGGAGACTCAACACTTAACCAAAATTCGGAGAGCATCCAGAGGCTCAGGGCGATATTAAGGCACCAACTCACCTGGAGCAGGACTATGGGCAGGGCATAGCCTTTCCTATATCGGCGCTCTATCTAGGGCTCAGCCTCACCTGGAGCAGGGCTATAGCCAGGGCGACGCCCCACCCATTCCCGTGCTCACAAAGGGCTGCAATTCAATTCCAACACGGACTTGGCTTACTCCTATACTATAAATGTGTTATATCACATTTTTACATATCTTTGGATATATTTTTGAGATAAATGGGCTGATACAACTTCATAATTAGTTTTTTGTTATATTAATTTAGTTAATTCATGTTTTCAGTCGTTAATTACCACCTTGTGATTACTATTATGACTATGCGTGGCTAAACGTCTTTTTTGGGGGTTAAAGCCAAGAACATGGGTATTATTTTTTTGAAATAAGTTTGTTTGATTTTCTTAGCATTATTGGTTGTTTATTTATTCTTGTTATAACTATTTTAAGGATTCACGACCCTTAAAATAAATCTATTGTCAACCTTGTGAACTCGGGAGAGGGAATATGAAGATGGGACATGGGAATATACAAAGTTTAGGTTTTTATTTTTCTATGAAATAAAGAATTAAATTAGCACCTAGGAAAGGGATGTACTTAGGAGCCAAACTTGATTCAAACGTAGGATGATAGCTTAATACACTTAAGTGGACTATT
>NC_061112.1:43385853-43450199 GCF_002878395.1 Capsicum annuum | reverse complement strand
ACTATTACATCCCCGCTCAACAATGTAGTTGTAAGGTTCAACTTAGGTAAAGTATTAGAGGTTGGGAAACCATAATCATGCAATTAACCCTACAAATCAACAACCAAGATAAGCAAGTTAATGAATGAGATTCAATACATAGTATGATCATTTAAAGTGCTTTAACCCTAGGTTTTCTCCTATTGATTGTTTAAAGATCTTTACATCACACATTGTTTATTTTTCTTTAGTTATAAATTACAAACTCTCTTTTTGGTTACGCTTGCATCAAACAAATCTAAATTGCAAACTAAAATTGTTGCTGAATCAAGTCTCTGTGGGATCAATACTTGGCTTCTTGAAGGCCAATTTACAACTTGATAAGACAACGTACACTTGCGTGTGCACTTAGGCGCTGTCAAGTCATCTGTCAATTTAGGATTGAATTCCTCCAGGGGTCACCATCAGTTTAGGATTGACTCCCTAATTCTTCAGGATATCAGTTTTGTGGATCCACACAGCCAGCATTAGTACCCATGGAACAGTACTAACACCCTTCCAACTGAGGTCACAGGTTAGACCCCGATTGTCTCAAATTGGGGCATGTTGGTTAGGTGATACCTCCCGCAAACTCAGTTTAGTATTTAGTACAAAATTCAATTCAGGTTTGCTTGACCATAGCATAAAGACTACCAGTTATTCAGTTATCAAATTTTAGTACTTCAGTTAAAGACTATTACAGAATCATATTATATGCTTGGTCATGCATTCTCAGATTTTATAGCTTTCACGTATTTATCCAAAAGTTATCTCATGCTATTCAGTCAGTTGTTATTTCATGAACATGAACCTAGGCATTTCAGCCTAACCTCATCTCATACCAGTATATTCAAAGTACTGACTGCATACTTTCTTTGCGCTATGATTTCTTATATCATAGGTTCGGACGCTCAGTTTCCTCACCATGCTTAGCCAGTTCAGCTTATCAGCAACAATAGTTTTAGTGAGTCCTCATATGGCGAGGACTTATTATGTTTACTCAGTATTTCCTTATTTTTTTGCAGTTTGTCAGTTGGAGTTAGTTGGGGCCTGTCCAATCAACTCTTTTCTATCAGTTTAGAGGCTTTCAGACATATAGTCAATTATTTAGATATTCAGTTGGTTTTATCAGATGTTGTGACATATTTTAGTATGTATTTTAGTATCCAGTTTTACATTATTTTGTCAGTATTTAAAACTTATGGCATTATCAGTTGTTTTCTACATATGTCTTCTATTATCAATATATTATTCAGTGCTCACAGCAGGTACCAACTAATGGGTTAGTTTGTGGTCACTTGTGACCGTAAGCACTGTTGTCGTGACTAGGGGTATCCTCGGGTCATGACAACTGAGTATGTAGGATATGAGAGCTAATTGATATAACTGAGCATGAATACATGAATATGTAACTGAATGCAAGACCATGTATATACATGTACAGAATAATCTAAATAGCTAATAGGCTGACATAAGGTCATGCACCTCTGATCAAAAATATCATCTGTATATGAATTAAGTCTGAAATTAAGATGGAGACTATGGGAGCTAATTACAATCAACATACCACAATCTGAGCAGAGCCAGGGTCCAACTAGTAACCCCAATTGGATAGGTGTTAGTACCTTGCCAAGGGTACCAATACTGGTTGGTGTACCACTAAGCTGATGTCCCAAAAGACTATAGTGGCATGCCTCTACTTATAGGATAACCCTTATAACCTACGGTGGCAACGTAGTTTTGGAACTCAAGGACTACTACTAATGACTTATGCCTAAATAACGGGGAAGTCATCATCCCCGCATTCACTCGATGCTAAGTGTTACACCTAATTGAATGAAACTGATACTGATATTCATTTAACATAATCCGATACTAATAAATGCTCATCATAATAATGTTGGCATAATAATGTTCTGAACATAATGATACAAGCATAATTTGAAAGAACTATAGCCTGAAAATTGTAACATGCATAATTACCTAGGTATCGGTGTTCATAACCCACCAACACTGACTAATGCAAACTGATCATGGAAATTATGGAATTAACCATGTTATGGAAAATCATGAATAATGCTTAGCATATCAAAAACTGATCACAATGTAGACATATGCATTATCAAACATATGGAAACACAATTATCATGAGGGAAAGTATTTTGATAGCTCATAACTCAAAACATTAAGGGAAAATTCATAAAATTCATGGTTAAATTGGAATCCATAAAAGAGTAAAGAGTTTTAAACTTTTAGACTTAGGGAGTTCATGGGAATCAATGGGTGGAAGGAACCCACTGATGAAATTCCATATACCTTAATATTGAATCTTGGATAAATCTCCTTGAGAATTGGACTTGCTCTATGAGCTCTAGTTGCTTCTTGGAAGAAGAAGAAACTATCCCTTTTTAATTTCTCTGAGTTAAGTCACGATTAATCAAGGAATTAGGGATTTTAGGTCTTTTATTATACCCCATTGGGAAGTTTAAACGACGTGGGTTAGGCTTTAAAATAAGTGGGAAAAGCCATAAAAGTCCCTGGGAAAACATACAGGAAAGACTACTTTAAATCATTATGACTGACCTCATGACTTATTACGAATGGTCACGATTCATGATCTGAGTCATAACTTGGGGTCCTGGGTTTTTGGGTAGATTCTAGTCTGACTGCAACTGCCTCCTAACGACTCATTACGACCCACTATGATTCGTTCGATAGAGTCATAGTCTAAGGATTGATTTTTTGGATTCTTTACTGGTTAGGCTATGAGTCCACATATCGAATCATAAGGTCTAACTATGAGTTGTGTACTAGAATCATAATCAATGGAATGAATTTTGGGTTAAGCATTGTTTTGACTACGAGTCCCTCCCAATGACTTGTAATGTTTGATTACAAATCAGGGAGTGGAGTCCTGGTCAATGAGTTAAATCTTGGGACCCTTATTGTTTTGACTACAAATCCTTGTAACGACTTGTAAGGTCTAGTTAGGGGTCGTCCAGTGAGTCGTGGTCGCTAGTTGCTTATAGATTCTGGGAGGAAAATTTCCATAACTTTTAGCCACGACATTGGATTAGGACGAGACTTGTTGCATTGGAATGCTAAATTCATGGACTATCTTTTGAGTGCTTTGGAACAGGAAAACTCAAGGTATTATAGCATCTCCCCTTGGGGTCATTTTTCCTTGAATGAACTTTGTTTAAGCTAAGATACTAGGGAGACTGAGATCATGTACTTATGAACTGAGTTATGATTGAATATCTGAATCTGTAAATGATTCAATGACTAAATTAGACTCGTGAATGCATGCTATGATATAAGGATAACTAGATAGCTGAGATAGAAACTGACAGAATTGATTAGTTAAGGAAATCATTATCTCAAGCTAAATCTGGACTCGTAGAGAAGAGATAGAGATACTTGGCTCGCATATACTCTTTGGTTTCCCAAGTAGCTCCCTCAGTGAGCATATTTCTCCATGAAACCTTATGTAAGGCAATATTTTTATTCCTCAACCTATGCATCTGACGGTCAACGATTTTAACTACGGCTCCCTTATAGGAGAGTCTATCTTCTATGCCCATACTCTCTATAGGAATGACTGAAGCTAGATAACTGATACATCTCTTAATCAAAGAGATATGGAATACTGGATGCATTGATGCTAACTCTACAGGCAACTCCAATTCATAGGCTACCTTCCCCAAATAGCTAAAAATCTGATACGGTTCAACATAGCGGGGACTGAGCTTCCCTTTATTACCAAAACTCTTCACCCCATTTATGGGATAAATTTTCAAATACACTAAGTCACCAAGATTGAACTCAAGATCTCCCCTTCTTACGTCTGTATAGGACATTTGATGACTCTGGGTTATTTTCAATCTTTCTCTAATTAGCTAAACTTTCTCCATATTCTCATGTACTGAATCTGGGCCTATCAAAGCAACCTCACCAACTTCAAACCCACTAATAAGAGATCTGCACCTCCTACCATATATAGCCTCAAATAGAGCTAACTAAATATTGGGGTGATAGCTATTAGTGTAGGCAAACTCAATCAAAGATAATTGATCATCCCAACTACCCTTAAAATCTAGTGCACATGCCTTCAACATATCCTCTAAGGTCTAAATGGTCCTTTCTGTCTGACCATCTATCTATGGGTGAAAAGCTATGTTGATATAAACTTGGGTACCCTGACCCTTCGGAAAAGACTTTACAAAATGGGAGGTAAACTGAGTACCTTTATCTAAAATGATGGTCAAAGAAACCCCAAGAAACTTCACCAACTCCCTAAGATAGAGTCTAAATAATCCTCAGTTGAATATGAAGTATGAACTGGTAAGGAATGGGCTCACTTGGTCATCCTATCCGCGTGACCCAAGTCATATCATGCTGACAATGCGTACGAGGTAACCCTATAACAAAATCGATATTTACCACTTCCCATTTAGAAGTGGGAATACTGAAATCCAGAAGTGTACCACTATGTCTATGATGCTCAACCTTAACCTACTGACAATTCACACTTAGTCATAAATTCCGCAATATCCTTCTTCATACTATTCCACCAATAGATTTTCCGCAAATCATGGTATATTTTAGTGGCTTCGGAGTGAATAGAATATCACAAACCATGCGTTTCTACTAACATTTACTACCTCAAACCATCTACATTCAGAACAAATAACCTGCCCTAACAGCAAAGAACACTATCTCCCTCTTAAAAGAAAACTACCATTTTTTTAATCCTGAACTGCCTCCTTCAACTTGCAAAATAGGATCTTTATCTTGCTTTTCCTTCACTTCAGCAACCAAAGAAAATTATGAACTATTTTGAACCAATACACTACCTTCAAACGAATCAATCAACCAAACTCCCAACCTAGCAAGCTGATGAACCTCATGAACTAACTCTTTTTCCCCTTTTTCAACATGAGTAATGCTACCCATAGATAATCTTCTAAGGGTGTGGGTCACTAAATTAGCCTTACCTGAGTTATACAGGACACTTATATCATAATCCCTTAAAAGATCCAACCATTTTCTCTGATAAAGATTCGGATTCTTTTAAGTGAACACATACAATAAACTCTTATGATCGATGAACACATCAACATGCACCCCATATAGATAATGCCTTCAAATATTTAAGGTAAAAACAACTGCCGCCAACTTAAGATCATGATTCGAGTAATTCTTCTCATGGGGTTTAATCTATCTAGAGGCATAAGCTATAAATTTTCCTCGCTGTATCAAAAAAATAATAAAGACCAACCCTAGAAGACTCACAATAGACCACGAAACCAACTAAATCCTCTGGTAAAGTCAATACTGAGGTAGAAGTGAGTCGAGTCTTCAACACATGAAAGCTCTTCTTGCAAGAATCTAACCACTAAAATTTGACTTTCTTTTGAGTTATTATAGAGATGGGAGAGGCAATAGAAGAGGATTCTTTAACAAATCATCTATAGTAATCAGATAAACCCATGAAATTCCTGATACCTAATAGAGAGATGTATCTAGGCCAGTTCCTTACTACTTTGATCTTTCAAGGATCAACTCAAATGCCTTCACCAGAAATAATATGACCAAGAAAAGCTTACTATTTCAACTACAATTCACGTTTACTAAAATTAGCGAATAGCTGATGATTCTTAAGTGTCAGCAAAATGATAGTTAAATGGTTTGCATGCTCACCCTAGCTATGGGAATAGACAAAGAAGTCATTTATGAAGACTATCATGAATATGTCAAAGTATTACTTGAACACTCTATTCATCAAGTCCATGAAATCAGTAGGAGAACTTGTTAATCCAAAAGACATAACTACAAACTCAAAGTAACCATACTAAGTTCTGAAGGTTGTCTTCGAAATGTCATAATTTTTTACTCTGAACTGATGATATCTAGTTCTGATGTCTATATTAGAGAAACTTCGTTCACCCTGAAGTTGGTTGAACAAGTCATAAATCTTGTTAGTCGATGTACATTCTAAGAGAAACATCTTTTTTGAGCATGAAGAGAACTAGAGCTCCCAATAGAGAGTTTCTAGGCCTGATTAATCCCTTATCTAGGAGATCTTTCAAATGTTCTTTAAATTTCTTAAGCTCAGCTAGAGCCATTCTATAAGGTGGAATTAAAATGGGTTGGGTATTTAGAAGGAGATCTATTTTGAAGTTAATTTCCCGCTCGGGAGGAACTCTGAGAAGATCTTCAGGAAACACTTTTGGGAATTCATTTACTATTAAAACTAACTCAAGACTCTAGATTGTGGAATTTAATTCCTTAACTCAAATGAGATGATAGATACAACCCTTAGAATTTATTTTTCTCACCTTAAAGAAAGAGAGAAATTGACCTATAGGTAATGAGGTACTACCCTTCTATTCTAGGACTGGCTTATTATGAAACTAAAACTAATCTATCCTATTTCTACAGTCAACTGAGGCATAGAAAGAGTGGAGATAATCCATGATAAGGATGATATCATAGATCATTTCTAACTCTAAAAATAAATTGAAGTGACTTTTAGACCTGTGATTGGGAAATTTTGGTACACCCGTATGCCTACGATTGAACTACCGACTAGGGTAGAGCTGAGAAAGAATCTTTTAGGATTTCGGGACTAACGCTAAAATCTACTACTATATAAGGAATAATGAAAGAAAGTGTGGCTCTAGGATTTAACAAGGCATACACATGAAGATGAAAGACTTGTAACTACCAGTTACCATATTAGAAGAATCCTCCTTATCTTGTCGAGCCTAAAGGGCACAAAGTCAATTTTGGTATTGGTCACTGGTAGCCCTAGAAGTGGCACCCTACTGAGTTGGGCGACCTGCTGGTGCTGCTAAAGAATTAGTCTAGCCTTGATGATGATCATTCTTACCCTTGTTGGGTAGTCCTTTAACCTGTGGCCTAACTTGCCATACCCATAACACGTATCACCATCAGCGATACACTCACCCTTGTTTTTCCTACCACACCTCTTGCGGACTGGATTTGTGTGAAAACTATGACACTATCCTGGGACTTGTAGCTCTATGCTTTATCATAAGTATCTTGCCAGACCATAGGCACTGGAGCACTGGTAGAAAATGGGGCTGAGGCTGATGAATTTTGGCAAAGACAAGAATGATTCCCACCATTTGACCTCTGCTAAGAGAAGTTAAAGCTACTGATTCTAGCCCTCTTATTCTCTCTTTTGTTTTCCTTGAACTTCTCTTCCTTAATATGTTGAGAATGAACCATTAACCTTGAAAGGTCCATTTCCTTAAACAACATCACATTTTCACACTGCTTGACCACATCCTCAAGAACTCCATACACAAACTTACTTATTTTGACCCTAGAATCTGCCACCATAGTTGAAGCATACCACTCCAATTGGGTATTATTAAGCGAATACTCCTTCACACTCATGATTCCCTACTTGAGTCTAATGAACTCTTGCACTTTGGCTTCCTTCAACTCAAGAGGGAAAAACCTATCTTGGAAAGTAGTAGAAAATTCATCCCACTCTACAGGCCCTACTTCGGCACCTCTATCCTCCTTTAACTACTTAACCCAGGTGTGAGCCAACCCTTATAATTGGTAAGAAGCTAAGTTAGCAATCTCACTTGGGGTAAGACCTATGATATCTGTTACCTTCTGTACATAATCTAAAAACTTTTATGGATTCTCCTCAGACTTAGATCTAAAGAATGTTTGAGGATTCATCCGAGTAAAGTCTCGAATCCTAGCTACTACCATACTCACTACTATATTAGTTGGGGAAACAACCCGATGGTTATATTAGGTAGTTATATATTGCTCAAAGGCTGTGAAAGTAGCTTAAAATTAAATGTGGGAGACCTAATTATTTAGAGGGTCTTACTAAATAGATGGCGGTACAGGCTGGTCCGTATTCGTCCTTCCATTATTCTTTCTGGGAGGCATTTTCTGTAAATGGATGAAGGAGAGTTAGAAGAGGAAATTCAATAGAGTTCATACTCTATCACACACCAAAAATAATGAAAGAAGTGAAACTTTTCCTAAAATATCCCGTAGCCTCTAGCCAATAAGTGTGGCACACTTCACACCCATGAAAAAGACTCTACTTAAGGTTACTTTAAAACACCTTAGGACACTTTAAGACTTATGCTCTGATACCAAATTTGTCACGACCTGAAGCTACCCCTTAGTCATAACACAGTGCCTAGAGTCTGAGTGACCCTAAGCTAACCCATGGTTTTGTACCTGCTGTGGACACCTAAGAAAAGTAGCAATATAATATGTGGAAGCTAAAATAAAAATCTAAATAACAAATAGTACTAAAGGTAATACTTGATACGCTTGAACTTTTGATAAAAATTGAAAACAAGTTTGACTATTTGAAAGCCTCTAACATAGAGAGTTGATGGGACAGACCTCCAACTAACTCCAAATGACTGTAATAAAACAAGTACTGGAAGAAATTAATAATAACTTGTCCTCGAATGATGAGGACTCACCCAACTACTATTGAGTGGCACACAAACTATCTAAGTACGACTGAGGAACTGAGTGTTTGAACCTATATTATAGGACAATATAGCACAAAAGATTAAGCAGTTAGTACTTTATATGTACTAAGTATGCAAGATGGGAGAGATAATTGATATAACTAAGCATAAATGCATGAACATAGAATTGAATAAAAGACCCTGTATATACATGTTCTAAATAATCTGAATAACTGATTGGCTGATGTAAGACCCCATAAAATTCTCTAGCAGTCTGAGCCTTAGAGCGTGTCAAGTAAAGTGTAAGTCCAGCCTTAAAAGGTTGAGAAGTTTCTTCTCAAGTGAGAAATATCTTAAACCATGTAGAATTTCCATAATATCAAATTTTTATCATATAGATCATTGAATAATATTTCTATCGATACTAATTTTGTCAAAATCCAACATCGGGCAAGGAAGTTATGGCCTTTTTACTGAAAGCAGTCGAAACTACCCAGGTACGACGGGTTGACAGACCGTCGAGATTATGACAGACCATCGCAACTAAGGTAGTGACTCCCTTTTCTAGACAAAGTGTGGTGGCCAGGATGATGGACCATCAAGGCTGCGATGGACCATCGTTGGAACCACCATGCTGAGGCAGTGTGGCCTCATCCTAGGAAATGTGCGACGGTAGATCCGATGGACCATTACTAAGACTGTCACATCAAGGCAGTGTATTATTTTTCTGGCTAATGTGCAACATACATTTCAATGGACCTTTGGGCTGAGCGATGGACCATTACTTCGACCGTCGCAGACCTCATTTAGCATTTTTAACTCGATTTTAAAAGGGTTTTTAGGTCCTATTCCCACTCTTTTTAGCCCCTATTTATATCCAATCAAGGGTCACAATTTCATTTTTCATCTTTAACATAAAAAACTAGGGTTTCCACAAAATCAAAACCCTGCTTTCTTCTTCAAGAAAAATTAAGAGAAATCAAGAAATCAAGAATCTCTCCAAGATCCTTCAAGAAAGAGTTTCCCTAACGTATGCAGATGTTGATTGTTGGGTCCCTTTTATCTAAGAAGCTCAAGAACCCTTTTCTAAATTTCAAATATCTTATGTTTATGAGTTTTCATTATTCATGTGAATTGAAATTAGAGTTCATGTTATTATTGATATTTTAATTCATATTTTGTTTATGAGGTTTCAAGTTTTGACCTTAGTGTGTGATAGTCATGATAAACCCTCTTCAAGTTGATTGTTAATTAGAATGTTCATGTCATTTAAGTGAAGAAATTGTTGAATAATCAAAGCATTCTCCCCATATGTTTGATAAAATGCTTATGTGAAGGAATTAGAGCCATTATAGCATGTTGACTAGAAATCCCCAATTGTGTACAAGCCCATGCATGCCAAGTGTTTGTTAAAAAGCCTTAGTGAATGAATTGTGACATGATAGCATGAAATTCCCCAATTATGTGCTCTTTAATACATGCTAAGACTTCAATACATGCTAAGTATTTGATGCAAGACCTTGTTGAATGGAGTCTGAGCCAATAGCATGTCTCCCTATACTATCATATGTTTATGATTCCTAAGTGTTTGAAGAAATGCTTTAATAATTGTGATGGTGAATGAATGTCCATGGTCATGAATGGTTATGTTTTACTTTTATGTTAGCAAGTGTTGGGGGTACTTACACCCAACAATTTAGCTGTTGTCTAGAGCCCATGTCATTTTTCATGATAATCTAAGTCAAGCCATAATTCTTAGAACTGATTTAGCTATAGAACTCTGTACTCTCAAACTGATACAAAACTTAATAAATCTTAGTAATCTCAGTAATCTCCGTAATCTCAGTATCACTAGTAATCTAGACTCAATTTTGTACTCAGCGCAGATCTAATAGTATCCAAGTGTTCAGTTCATACCTCAGTAGTAATCAAGTAATCTATTCAAAGCTATGTATCATTCAGTCAGATAATGAGATTCAGTAGTATTCTGTCAGACACGGAACCAAGTGAATTTAGATTAACTCAGTAACATCATTTGAGAAACATAATCAGTATCAGATTCAACTCAGTATAGTTTAGTTGAGAATCAATTCAGAGTCTTTCAGTTGGCAGTAGGAGCTAGCACCTAGCGAGTGCAGGGATGATGGCTCCCCATTAGAGATGTAGAGTAGTTAGCATTAATACCTAAAATCCATAACTGCATAGTCAGCGTAGGACACAGGAGTCACCCATTAGAAAAAGGCTTATCACCCGTTAGAGAGGCTTGACTATTATACTGCCTTAGGCTTGACTTCCTTTGAGGGTCACTCGTTAGAGAGGCTTGACGAGAGAGGTCTTTACCTGTGGCATATTATTAAAACCCTTCTAACTGGGGTTACAGGTTGGACCCCACCAGTTCAGATTCAGGGTATGTCAGTTAAGTGAGCACTCCCACAGTTACAGTTTCAATATTAGGTTTTAGAAAAGAACTCAGAAATCAGGACTGTCAGATATAATCATCTATCTCAGTGAAGAACTCAGATAGTTCCATTGATTCATGGGCCATCCGCTAGATTAACATGGTCCCACATAAAGTTATTCAGTATCAGTGTTATTAGATCAAGAGATTACCCACTAGATAGGCTTGATCTCAGATTTAGTTGAGTAATCTCATTATCAGATCAAGAGATCACTCGCTAGATAGGGTTGATCTCAGTTTCAGATTTAGTTGAGTAATCTCATTATCAGATCCAGAGATCACCTGTCAGATAGGCTTGATCTCATTCTCAGATTTAGTAATTACCCTCATTATCAGATTCATAGATCTTCTACTAAATAGGTTTGATCTCGGATATAATCTTTTCTTATCATTGATAGTAGATTTTAGAATCATCATTTAGAGAGGTTTCATCTCTGATGTAGTTAGTCGAGAGTAGAAAGCTTAGAATTCAGTCAATGATATGAGTAGATTCAGTTAATTAGTTTTAGTATCACCAATTTTTGAGATCACTCAGTAGATAAGACTGATCTTAGCTCTAGTACTCATTTATCAGTATCAGATAATTCATTTTTCAATATCTCAGGCATTAGTAGTGAGTTCAGATGGCAGTAAAGTAGTATCTGAGTTTCAATACTTCAAGTCACGATAATTTTAGTTATGGTTTGTGCATTCATGCATGTGTTCTCATTCAGTACTCTCATGATTATTCTGTTAAATAATTGTTCATCTATGAGCCCTTGCATTTAGCCTTACCTCATCTTTATACTCGGTACATTCTTGTACTGACATATTTGTGCTATGGTATTTTATTTGACACCATAGGTTCAGAGGCACGAGATCCAGAGTACCCTTAGTAGCTCAGTCCCAGTCAGCAATAGTAGACATAGCAGTGAGTTCTCTTCAGTCGAGGATGATTCTTCTTCTTCTTATTATTATCATATTAGACTTAGTTTATTTTCAGTAGACGGAGTTAGTTGGGGACATGTCCCATCAACTCCACAGTTCAGATAGTTTAGAGGCTTTTCGGATAGATGTATCAGTATTTAATTTTCAATTTTGAGTATTTTTAGATGTTTTGAACCTTATGGCTAGTTTCTGCATTTATTATCTATATTATGCAATATTCAAATATAGATATCAGTATAAGGTTAGCTTGTGGTCCTTTGGGATCATGAGCACCGTGTGGTATTTCAGTTCCAAAAAATCAGGTCGTTACAACTGATTACATGGTCATACACATCTAATTGAAAACATCATATAAATATGAATTGAGTCTAAAATTAAACTAGAGACTGTGGGAGCTAAATACAACAAGCATACCCCAATCTAAGCAGAATTAGGGTCCAACTAATAACCCCAGTTGGATAGGTATTAGTACCTTGCCAAGGGTACCAACACTGGCTAGCGTGGATCCACTAAGATGATGTTGATAGGAGAACCCTTAACCTAGGGTGGAAACATAGTTTTGGAACTCAGGGACTACTAATAATGACTTATGTGTAACTGATGGGGGAGCTTTCATCCATGTATTCACTCGGTGCTAAGTTTTACTCCCAATTGAATGACACTAATACTGATTTTCATTTAACATGATCTGATACTGACAAATGTTTATCATAATAATGTTTTGAAATTAACAATACAAACATAGTCTGAAAGAATTATAACCTAAAAACTGTAACATATATAATGACTTAGGTGTAGGGTGTTTATAACCCACCAGTACTGACTAATACATACTTATCATGAAAATTATTGAAATAACCATAGTACGAAAAATCATAAATAATGATTAATATATCAATAACTAATCATGATGTAAACATTTTCAATATCAAACTGATAGAAACACAATTATCATGAGAGAGCGTATTTTTTGGGCTCATAACTCAAGACAATTGAGGAAAATTCATAAAAGTTATGGTTAACTTGGAACCAATATAAGAGAAAAGAGTTTTTAACTTGTAGACTTAGGGAGTTATTGGGAATCAATGGGTGGAAGGAACCCACTAATGAAATCCTAAATACATGAATATTGAAGCTTAGAGAAATCTCCTTGAGAATTGGACTTGCTTGATGATCCTCTAGTTGCTTCTTGGAAGAAGAAGAAATCCCCCCTTTTTTATTTGTTCGACTTAAGTCATGATTAAGTAAGGAATTGGGAATTTGGGCTTTTATACTACCCTTTGGGAAGCCTAAATAACCTGGCTAAGTCTTTTAAATGAGTGGGAAAAGACATAAAAGTCCCTGGGAAAATATGCAACAAAGCCTACTTATAGTCATTACGACTCACCTCATGACTCAGTACGACTAATCAGGAGTCATGATCATAGTCTTAACATAGGGTCCAAGGATTTTGGGTAGATTCTGGTCTGACTACTATTACCTCCTAACGACTGGCTACGAGTCGTTAGGTAGAGTGGTAATCTGAGGCTTGATTTGTTGAATTCTTTACTAGTCAGGCTACGGGTCCATGCAATGACTTATAAGGCCTGATTACGAGTCATGTGCTAGACTCGTAACCACTAGATTCACTACAAGAATTTTTTTATTTATGACTAATATATTGGGGTGAGCTGATAATCCCATCTCTAAAAGTATAGGTATTGAGACAAGATCACATTTTGGTCCTTTTTTATGTACTTTATTGTGAAAGTACTAAATGTGGTCCCCAAAAAATTTAGTATGTGGTCCCAAATAATATATAATTAATGACATAAGCGGGAATTTGTTTTCCCAAATAATATAAAATTGAAGACATGTGGGGGATTTTTTTTTCTTTTAACAAAATTAAAGCGCCAAATCAAATTATATGTTAAAAGTAGTAATTGAAAAACACTTCCTTTCTGCTTAATCTCTGTGAGAGATAGTTTTTCTCACTACTCTACCCTAAATTAAGGAATTCTAGGTATGCCTCACTTTCCAATCAATCAAGCTGCTCTTTTTCATTCACAGGCTACTGAATTACTGTACTAATGTCAATATTTTGTTTTTTCTAATTTCCACTGATCATCTCTACCTAATCTCAATGAGAGATAATTTTTCACACATCTCTACCATAAATTGAGGAATTACAGGTATGCCTCACTTTCCAATTGATCAAGTTGCTCTTTTTCATTCATAGGCTACTAAATTATTGTATTAATATCAATATTTTGTTTGTTTTATTCAAGCTACTCATCTAATTCTTCCTCTTCTCTAATAATAAAATATTTAAAGGCATTCAAATAGAGTTCTAAAGATCAATTTTTGATTTTGTTTACCAACTCTTTCAATGTGATATCTTATTTTACGTTTAATTTCATGGTACCAAGAGATTGTGTGGCTTTGCACCATTATTTCTGTATTATAATATAAGGGTTTCAGAGAGTGGTTTAACTAACCCATTTAAGTTTTCTTTTACATATTCTTATGCCTTTTGTGCACAAAAGATACACTACTATGGATAATGATTTATTTTCAAGTAAAAGGCTAAGAGTAGTTAGTAGGACTGAGGCATTTGTTTTGTTTGCCCTTTATTTTATGATGATATATTTTACTAATTATATGCTTTGTTTTCCTATTATTTCTACTCCTGATCTAATTTTTTTTGGATATTTGAGTGAGAATGATAAATGTTGTGGAGGTTTTAAACAATGTTGTTCTACTATCTGTGTCTGTTTTGAACTTGGTATTTGTTCCTATGCCCACAATGTTGTTCTGCTCTATGTGTCTGTTTTGAATTTGGTATTTGTTCTTCTCTTCATCTATTTTAAACCGCAGGATGTATATTTTTAGGGTGTTATCCCTTGTATATTATCTGTTTTTATATCTTTGAGATAGGTCTGCTCACCCTCCTCCCATCCTCTTTTGCACTTCTAAGATATAATATATGTACGTAGGTCCTCTTACCTGAGTAATTTTCTTGGCAAAAATCATGTTTCTCAATAAAAGAAGTTAACCTATGGTCTTAAGCAGGTCCCTCGCGGTCGGTACACTTAAGTTTTTTTTGTTGATGGTTTTAGTATATCCAGATCCTATGCCTCTCTATTTATGTACAAAACAAATGATGTCTTAGAGTTTTTTCTTTTGTTTATGTGGATGATATCATTATTACCTGGTGCAACCTTCAGTTTCTCAAATCTATTATCTCTAGAATCAGCTTTGAATTTTTTATCTGTGATTTGGTTTCCTTGAGTTTTTTACTTTGAATACAACTTTGATGGCAACTTCTATCCAAGGCAAAAAATCTCCAATGCAAGCCTTTTTCTATGCCTATGTTGATGAACTCTAGATTACATAATGATGATAGTCCAACCCTTATGATGCTACCTAATATCGCCATATCATTGGAGCTCTACAATATGTCATAATATACATGGCCTGATCTTGCCTTTGTACAAACATAATACAGGGAAATGAGAAAATACTAGTAGGCCAGTTATGTGCTTTCTCTATTACATTTTTATACCTTGACATGAATAAAATATTTGATGCTTATGAAGAATTAAATCTTAAAATCTTCAATTGAATAACATCGTATAATAAAAATATATACTTATATGTGTTGTACTATACGTCTATTACCCGTATCTCAGCACATATATCATACCCTAAATCCTAAAATATATGTGATGAAGAATTTGACCTCTAAATTTTGGAAAGAGAAGAGACATTTGATAGATTTCATTCACCATCCACTCTCTATACATGCCCTAGATGTGGTGAGTGTTTGACTAGGATGTGAAGCTTCATTTTCTATGAGTTTATAGTTTCAAAGACTTCATCCTAGTCTAAAGCTTGATTTCTCTTTAAGTTATAAGATAGAATAATTGCAAGCCATGTTGAAGTTGCGTTTTCTAGGAATATGAGAGATCTTATCTAAATGTAACCTCAAAATTTCAATGGTTACTGATATTATTTAGTGGAAGTTGAACTAACCTTCTCCTACCCCATTTTAAAAAGGAATTGTTAGAATTAAGATGCTCTATTTATTTCCCTATGTTCAGCTGAATTAGTTAGAAGACAAAGTTACTTTTATGTTGTCACTAAATATCACGACCTGAGGCTACCCCCTAGTTGCGACGATGGTGCTTACAGTCATAAGTGACCATAAGCTAACCCATGAGCTAGTACATGCTGTAAGCTCTGAGTAAAATGCTAAATAAAGACATATGTGGAAACAACTAATAATTTCATAAGGTATTAAATACTAAAAATACAACTGAGTTTGCAATATTGAAACATCTGCGAAAAATACTAAAATCCAACTAATAAGTTTGATAAACTAACTGACTGTCTTAAAAGACTCTAACTGACCGACTGTGGAGTTGATGGGACAAGTCCCAAAATAACTCTAACTGACTGAATAATATTGAACTACTGAATAACTGAAATAAACCATCATGCCCCAAATATATGAGGACTCACCACTGCTCTTGCTGAGTAATGCTAGGATGTCTAACTGTGGTTGGAGAACTGGGCCTCTAAACCTATAATATAAGATATCATAGCGCAAAGAAAAGTATACGGTCAGTACTTTGAATGTACTAGTATATGCGATAAGGTTAGACTATAATGCAAGAGTTAACAGTGCATGAAGTACTGATTGACTGAATAGCATGAAATAACTGAGTATGCATATATGAAATAGCTGAGCAAAACACATAAGAATTGTAAAATCTGAGAATGCATGAACAAGCACATATTATTTCTGAGATAATTTGTAAGCTGAAATACTGAACTCTGATAACTAAATAACTGGAAGTCTGTATGCTTTGGTAAAGCAAACTTGAATTGAATTTTGTACTGAATACTGAACTGAGACTATGGGAGGTATCATCTAAACAGCATGCCCCAATCTGTGCTAATCAAGGTCTAACCTGTACCCCAGTTGGAAAGGTGTCAATACCGTGCCACGAGTACTAACACTGGTTCTGTGGATCTACTAAACTGGTGTCCCGAAGGACTGGGGAGTCAGTCCTAAATTGGTGGGTGACCCCTAAGAGAATGTCAGTCCTAAATTAGCGGGTAATATCTCAGAGAATGTCAGTCCTAAACTGTCGGATGACATCTCATAATCCTAAGATGGCTACATAGTTTTGGATCTTAGGGAATACTTCTAAGGGCCTATTCTTAGCTAGTGAGTGAGCCCCCATCCCTAGGTTTGCTTGGTGCTAAATCCTACTCCCAAGTAAACAGACACTGATTACTGGACTGAACTAAGCTTAAATAAATATTGTTACATAACTGATAGTGCTTATCATAAATATAAATGTTTGAGTATACTAATAAGATTCATGGATTAACTATCTGAGTACTTGAAAAGTTGAATTTATGTAAATAACATAGGTATCGGATATTCATAACCCACTAGCACGGAATAGAAGTATCAATAAGGACATGTAAAGCTTTAAAACCCATAATAAAGGATCATTGCTCAAAACCCAACATTTAGACATTTCATCAAACACATGCAATGCATGAAATTAAGCACGGGAATGGGTAAAACATGCAATTAAAACAAAGTTACCATACTAAAACCATGAATTAGGGATTTAACATGAGGATTTCAATGCCCAAATCATATAAGGGCTCATTCCATTGAAAAACACTTGTAACGTGACTTGTAATCAAAATCAATAACAACTTCGTGGATACAATTCATCATAAACATGTAAAAATTCATAATTTGATATCAAAAAGGGAATTCTTGGACTCCGTGGGTGAAAAGGGCCCATGGATGAACATCACACATACCTTAAACCATAAATCTTGAAAGAGAAACCCAAATCTTTAAACTTCCATAAAGGTTCTTTGATTTGGGAACTTGATTTCTTAGAGAGAAGGTAATTGAGTTTGATGAACTTGGGGGATGATTAGGGTTTCTTTGAGAGGAGAATTGGGGAGGAGGAGTAAATAATGCCCAAACTGGTGGTATAAGTCATAATTTAACAACTTAGATTGAGGGGAAAAGACATAATTACCCCTTTGGAATTTAAATTCATAACTGAAACCCGGTTTGGAGAAGCCCCACGATGTGAAAAGGGGCTCATCGCCATAAGCACCACGACGCGGCACTATCACGATGACTTACTATTTTTGAAATCTAAAGACAACCCAATCCTCGTCCTAAAAATATGAAACTTCTTTGAGGCATGATCCTTACACTCCTGAACATGAATTAACTCAAAAACCTATGTCTCAGGGTCGGGAAGATTAATTTAAAAATCCTCAAAATTAAGAGGCCAAAAATAAGAATAAGCCCCCAACACTTCGTAAAATTTTTTCAGCTTTAAGCCTCTTATGCATGAATCTAGGAGTTGAACTAAGCTAAGAATAATACAGGGTATTACACTGAACTGTAGTTTGCTGTAAAGATAATACCAAACTAGTAGGCGCTCAGATCTATTCAAATAAATTAGTGTTTAGCTTGTAGTGTGGACATAGAATTATTTAATACACCTTTATTCTTGAGAGTGTTTCATCCATCTTTGAGTATAATTTTCATGACCCATACATTAAGCCTACACATCCTTGATATTTCATATAAGCTTTTTAGACTCAAAAAACTCTAATAATGGTCAACCCTTTATCTCTAAGTCTCATGTTGATAAGCCAAAAAGGCAAGGACTCATTTAAGTTTTCACTTCATTTTCTCAAAATCACAACGTAGGGTATAAGCTGGGTTATTTGTTGAATCAAATGGTATAGTTTGACCAGACCAGTATTACTAAAACAATTTACCATGTCCTTTTCAAACATTTCATTCAAATATCCAAAATAGCTGAGATGGGTGAAGGATGCAGGCTAAGGAGCCAGTCAACTTCTAACAATTTTATGGTCAACCGACAAAACTTTATATTAAGGAAAAAAGGTTTTGAGCAAAACTAACTTTCACATTTTTTACAACCTTCAATCAATAAAATAATAACTACAGTATGGTGGTTGCATACCAGTAGGTCTTTCCATGTAACAATCATTGTTTAGAGATTTTTGCTATATGTCAGTTTGGTTCTTCTACAACCTTCAATCATCGAAAGTATTCTATAGTGTAGTGACTGCGTATCAAGAGGTCTTTCTATGTAACGATCATTTTTTTGAGGATTTTTCCAAATGAAAGTTTGATTCCTTTTCACTGCATTCCTCCAGCACATTCGTTCAACAAGTACACTTATTTGTCACCCTAGTGAAAGTGAATGACTCTACTATGTATGATCACTATAATAATTGGTAACTTCGGAATAGCTTAACATTTCAAGTACGGCTGATTAATAGGTTCCCTTTTTTAACATTTCTGCAATATTTGAGAAAGAGTGAAAAATTCCTTACACTTTGCAATCGACTATAATATACTTAGCTTCTCTATAGTGAAAATTCTTGCCTCCACCAGGAAATATTATCTTTTCACCCTTAACAACCATCCATTTCTCATAATATTTCTCATTTGCAAGGTGCGTATAAGGAATATTTAATTTCCAAACCTCATCTCTACTTTTTGACCACTTAATTGACACCTATAACAGCACACAAATAAGTAAATATGAAATAAGTGTTTGATAAATGAAATTGAAGCACCCTTCTAGAAATGCCAACATCATTATTAGATTTTCATTTATGAGATTTCTGTCTAGACACTAAATGATTCTAAATATTGGTCATCCCAGACCTATAAATAAAAAACCAGTATAAAACTAAGAAATCAAATAAAGGAAGAAAACTTACAGTCCATACTTCTCGTCTTTTAGTCCAATTTTTACTTAAATAATTTTTTTATCATCAAACATCACTTTCTCAGTCTATTCTATTGTCTTGGCATAGTGCTCAGTTTCATTGCCTTTTTGCAACATATTTATGCACATATAGTGTTTATTGGATGCTTTATTGGTGAGAGATTTCTAAAATTTTGTTAGAGAAAGTAAAGGAATTAGGATTTAATTGGCTACAAGACTATGCACTTTATCATTTTTTTGTTTCTACTTTTCAATGTTTTACTCATAAAAAATCATGTTTATTGTAAGAAAGAAAAGAAATTCTCATTAGTGTTTAAAGAGTTTGTGCTTCAGTCTGATATAATATCTCACCTGTTCTGCCGTAGGCCTTAGTTCTAGTTTGAGCTTTCTCATGACCTTGCTTTTTCCTTGATTGAGGATTTGATTATAAAAATAAGTTGATCTTTGCTCCCTTTTTAAGAGTAATTTTGACTAAATTATCCTGGTTGTTAGGTCAGATGCATGCATAAAGAATCCAGCAACCACTAATGATGTGTGTTTTTATTACAGTTGCTTTGAACAATGTCATTGTTGTACTGGATGCAAATTTCCATTCCTTTTCTTCAATGCCGCGTAGACAGTAGTATGGGTTGTTATGTTTCTTTTGTTTAACTCCAATTTCAAGCCTATTAATTGCATATGAGGAAATTATCTTCCTGGTGTATCAATTTAGATGGGGACTGGTGATAATGAGAAATTATGTGAAGATATTAGAAGTGGCATTTCACATTCTGCTTCATGCTTCTTAATTCTTAGCTTTTTTCTGTATAATATTTTTTGTTGCATGATATCATTCTGACTACACTTGATGAAGATGGAGAATTTATATTTGTTGTGGAGGGGTGGCGTAGGGTGTGAATTACATTTTGCTGAAAATAATGATTAATAGAGTAGTGTATTTACCACGTCTTTAATTTTTTCTATCTTGACAACATGATATCTCTATTTTTTATTATTTGCTTATTTTAACATATAAACTATAGGCCTATCTTGAATACAATAGATTATACTTTTTAGGTTTGGATATATGAAAGACATGAGTTGTGGTTATTAAATGAATAGCGCAATCATATTAATTATCCCTTTTCTTCCTGTAGAAGCTTGTCATGACCAAGCTTGGACGCAACATGAAATTCATTTATCAAAGTTACTAAATAAATAGATGGAAGTCTTATTAATCAATAAAGATTAGGTGCTAAAGAGCAGGTCTTCCTAAATCCTTTCTCTGCAAAAAGAGAACCTATACACCATGGGATGGTAATTGAATAGTGAAACTTTAATAAAAAATCTAAAAAAATTTTATAAGATCAAGATTATAATTGTTTCAATTGGTAAGAGACGTTATTATGATAAGTTATAAAAACATAGAAATGAGGATAGAATGACTCCTTTAGCAAAAAACTGATGCTGCCTGATTGTGAGAAAAGACTAAATTCTTTCTGCACTTTTGATCACATAAATGAAAAATGAAAAAAGAATATTTGAATATGTGATGTTGAATTTGAAAAGAAGCTAGAAGGATTTGCATATTGCATTAAAATTAATACAGATCTTGAGGAAAGGCATAGAGGCATTCAAATATTAAAAAATTTTATGCAATAAAATAATCTATCAAAGACTAGTCTTTTTTTTTTTCTAGTTTCTAGCTACAATTATTCATGTCTATTTTTTGGAGATAACACAGTGACCGCATGAACCTAATGTAGTACTAGTGAAGACCTTAGGATAGATGTGTCATGTGATTATTTTTTGTGTGGAAGACTTTTTCTTTGTAGGTATGTATTTTTGTCAGATTATGGGATCATGTTTGTAGTTCTTGAATTTTAAACCTATTTGATTATTTCATCAAAGTTCATTCTCAGGGATGTATGCTGAGTTTTTCCGTTCTTTTATTTTATTAAGATTTGATAGATCTCGTCAATATAATGAAGAGTCTAGACAGGATAAAATGCAAGCTTCTAGAAGGTACAAATGCTCAATAAGTCTGGGCAATGGTTCTTGACATACAAGTGAGATTGTTGCTAAATATGCTTGGAAAGGGATTCAATCAACTTTAACAAGCCCATCATCATTGGTTCCAGATCCATGGAAAGCTTCTAGTGAGGCACTGTTTGGAATTAATCCTAAGGTAATAGCCGTTGAACCAGAACTGGTGCCAAGTATCCAACTATTGTCTTTCATTTGTCCGATGCACCTTCCCAACCACTGTTCTCCCATAAATGAATAGTATGTCTTGGGATAGTCACCTTCCTGTATGTTTAACCAAAGATTTCTAATTCTACATTTAGTGTTTGAGTTTCTCAAGTATTAGAATGATTTAATTAAGACATGTAGATGTGATAACTTTATCTGGCTTCCTATTTCATCATTCGTTTATGGTGCTATGCAAGTTTTTGCCGTACATTGGCCAGTCATGCTGTTACTATAGGTACAGTTGGGAGCAGGAGTATGATGACTAGTCCTACTCAAAATGTTTCTTTTCTTGTGACTTCTCAGGGTTAGTGTAATTTTCTTCTCTCTGTTATGTGTTGTTAAAGGATATTCCTTCCTGAATCCAAGAATTCTCTTCTCTTCTCTAAGCTAAACTGGGGACTTATGCATTTCAGGCGCTCAGGGTAGTACTAAAAATTCCACTAGGAGCACTCAAATGCAAGCTTGGGTACAAGGAGCTATAAAAAAATAAGTAGTACGGCTGACAATGTTTCAAGTTTAGCCCTAAATCCTATCACCGTTCCTTCTACATTTATGCCCATAAGTATCAACATAGGTATTTTTCTAGGAGCACCAGCTGTTAGACTTATAGGGGACTGTTATTTTCTTCATCGGCTATGTAAACTTTTGCATTTTTATTTTTTGTTCTGGGGAACACTGTTACCGCATTATATGGTGGCTGCTTGAAGAAATGCTGATGCATCAATGCAAAAGCCTTAGCGTAGTATCCTAGGCAAAGCAGAAGATTCCATCTCTGGTGCAAAACCGATGCTAGTGCTTAGGTTAGGGTAGGAGTAAAAAGGTCTAAGGAAGTTCCATCTAAACGGTCTAGGATAGGTTCTGGCAATGCTGGTCAAGGATACACATATGAAGAGGTAAACTTTATAATCTGTTACTTTGCCAGTTGCAGTTGTTTCTCCTTGAACTGTTCGTTGTTTTGGATTATCATACTTATGCACCTTTATTTTTGAATAGTTATCAATTTCCATGTAACATCAAATTGGTGTCATCAGAATAGTAATAGACTTTTAGTGATATCTGAGTCTCAAAGTTGGTGCATGAGCAGGGGGCAGCAGACCATATTAAAACTAAGATATATTCCTCACTTTAGAAAACAAAGAATTTCCAGGGAATCCAAGGAATCTAAAGATAATCTGATGGCGCTCAGGTTATTGAAGTGTAATAAAATCTGTCCTACTAGCCCGACCGTTTTAATTAAGTGTGTTGTATAATTTAACGAAAAGTTAGGAGTGTGCCTCCTCAATCCTCCATGGCCCAAATAACTTAATTTACTCCTATGAAACTATTTATGTCAATGAATTAGTTCAGTAAACTATATATATCTGCTCAGATGTTTAGCCATGTAAGATGAACTTACTCAGTAAAGACAATTATCCACTTTCCAATGAATTACACCAAGGAGTAGAAGTGAGTTTCAATAAGAAAATAGTAGGTTCAAACATTAAATTCCATTATGTAATATGTAATAAGATTATGAATTCACTTTCAAATCAAAGTAGGAACATGCAAGGGAATGAAATAGTTGAAGTTATGGAAAGATGTAACATGGCAATTTTAAGAGACATAGCTAGTTAGTCTCCGGATACTTGAAGTTATGGGAATACACTGGGCCTGTTGTTGTTGTCTCTGGATAGCTATGTGGAAAAATTTTATTTTACACTTGCCAGACCTCTTAATATCCAGAAAACTAATTCAAACACCTATATAAGTAAAATGTGTATTCTGATAGTTGTGTCCTGCATCCTTCCAGAAATCATCAATCACATAAGGTGCAGGGTTCAAAAATGTTGGGGGCATAAGTCAAACTATTGTGCAATACTTCTTTCTCACACTTCTTGCTGCTGTTATGTCCATGCCTTGCAAACGGTCAATTGTTGTATCATTTCTGACCTCTATATTGATAACCTTTAATTTCTCTAACAAGGACTGCATTAGCATGTCATGCAACTCTATCATGTTAGGTTATTGTGCTAGAGCCTTTGTCGTGGCTGTTTAACAAGGATTGACATTTCAAAATTTTGTTCTTACAAATTTTTGAAGGTTAAAGTTACAAGAGAAGATGTAAGTTTAGAAAATGCACAAGCATATTATTATTTCTCTAAGAGCATTATGTAAAGGTTGACATCAGACCTAGCTTGAGATGTTAATTTTTTAAGTTTCTTTTTTTTTAGAAAATATTGAAACTATTTACAATATTCTAGCTCGGGATATTAATTGGTTAAGTTTTTTTTGTTTAACAAATATTGAAATTATATTTATTATACTTAGACATTTTTAGAAACAATTTTATATTTAGCAATAAAATATATACCTTTATGATATGAAGTTTCAGGATGTACCATTGGAGGTAACTTAGATATATGAATATAATATTGTTTGATCTAAACGTTAATCTAGGACGAGTTAGTTGCTTATATCTAAAGGTTAATCAAGGATAGGTTAGTTGGTCGTCTCTAAAGATTAATGAAGGATGAGTTAATTGCTCGTCCAGATAGAGTAATTTAGGACAAGGTGGTTACTCATCGCACAAAAGGTTTAGAGACTAGAAAATAACTACTTTTTAAAAATAAAAATCATCTATTTGGGATGATATATATAGTCTCTAAAAGTGTTTTTGAGACCGGATATGTTACCGTCGATAATGACATTTAACGACCAACTAGAGTACCTAGTCACAATTGACCTTTAGCAAAGAAGGCTATTAGGATGAGCCACAACCAATATTTTCCCATCCTAAAAGGTCATTTTCAACCAAATTTGGGCCTTTAGGGACCGAATTTCCCTTCCCTAGAGGCTTTTTTATTATAGTGATTGGATTCTGGGTTGAACATTGGTCTTACTATAAGTCCCTCCCAACAACTCATAATGTATGATTATGAATCGGGAGTGAAGTCGTGGTTACTGAGCTGAAACTTGGGGCCCTTACTGTTTTGACTACGACTCCTTGTAACGACTCATAAGGACTTATTACGGGTTGTCAAGTGAGTCGTGGTCACTAGTAGATGACAGATTCCGGGAGGAAAATTTTCCTAACTTTTCCCACTATGTCAGATTAGGAAGAGAGTGGCATTAGAAATCTAACTTCATGGGCTATCTTTTGAGAGGTTTAGAACATGAGAACTCGAGGTATTACACCAGTATAGTTGTTTAGCACTTATCTACTGGTCGTAATGGGGGTTGTATAGATATTAGTTGTAATTGTTGTTTTTTGAATATTGATTGAACCTTTCAGGCTTATGGGAGATCAATTAGGTATTGTTTGTCTGAACTAGCCAGTTACTTTATTCTTGTTATTACGGTCAGTTCATGGCAGGTTGAGTATGGATCGGCACTCTAGATTATTGGTATATTTTTAATTTCTTTTTCTTTGTCTAAGTAAGATATATTATTGTTATATTATCTCATGTTTTATCATCGTATGGTTAGAGACCTTAATTGTGGTAGTATAATCTTTTCTTCTTGACTATGATCCTTGAGAGGGTAGATTGGTTGCCTCACATTATTATCTCTAAGTTTAGTCCTACATAGATATGTGTATATTCATTTATAAATAATATTATTATATATCGTTATCTTTCGTTATTTATTCATAACGTATATGTATTATTTGGCCTTGTATTACTACTATATTCCTTCGTTCACTCTTCATTTATATATTGGCTAGTGATATATGATGCTATGCTTTAGTTCCTAAATACTATTAGAATGGGATAGTTAACCCTTATTGCCTCATTAGTATAATTATGTTTAGTTTTCTGAATAGTTGTTGTAGTTTATATTTCTGCTTTACATTTTATTTATGCTTGCATTATCTTTGGAGCTCAGTTGGTCGATGCCTACTGAGTACCATATGTTTGGTACTCATACTATACTTCTATAGCCTACAGATCATAGTATGTGTTTTTGATATTAACATGTGTATCCTATGGAGTAGATGTGTATCAGAGATTTGGGTTGAGCTCCTGGCATTCAAATTATTCCTGCTCTACCTCGTATCACTATTTCATATTTCAGAGATGGTTTGTACATGTATATTTATTCAGTATGTCACTTTGTACTCTGATTGTAATAGAATCCCTTATGATAACTTCACCAGGTCTCGGGGTTGCTTTATATATATTAATCTCTTATCATATTTATTCTATTTTTTTCTTTTAGTTCTTTTGATCGTATGCCAGTAGTTATCCCAAATTATGGGTTTGGTTACCTAGTGGTGGGTTATTGTAGGTTCCATCATGACCTAAATTGGATCATGACAATTCCTTAAAAGATTTCTACCGTGGTGAATCCATTGGTGCGATAATTTGGTGCTCCTACGGAATCACTGTCTTCCCCAATGAAAATTTTGTTATTTCAATTTTGATTTTGAGATATTTTAAGAATGAAATAAGGTGATTTTTTAGGACTTTTAAGGGGATTTTTGTAGGGTTAGTTTCTATTCATTTTGGTATTCTCATAAAGTGATTTATCGATTATTTCATTGATTTACCACGAGTAAGAAATGATTTATTTTGACTTTTTATCCAAAGTGCGAGAAAGTGTAAAGTGAGGATTTGAAGTCTGATTTGTGCTCCAATTCAATAAAATTTCATATTTGAGTTTCTTATCTTATGAGTAAAACAGTTTTGAAAGAATTTTGAATTTCACCATCAAATTCTAATTGTTGACTTATGATCTGGATTTGACTTAGAGTTTTATATTGAAATATGGATATCAATGGACTCAAAATCACATATAGAATACACTTTTATGACATTATAAGTGTTGCAACATCATTCAAAAAAGGAAGGTTATGGTGTGATTGTTGGTGGCTTGCGGTTCGGCTTTGAGGTAGGTTATGAATTGCTTTTCTTCAGACTTGACTTGGGTTAAAAACTTATTGTCTAAAACATATTATGGATTGAGCAAAATATTAGGTTGAATTAATTGTGATGATTCAATATTGTGATATATGGAATAAAATTTTTGCTAATGTACGGCTTGAGATCCAGAAAGATTATTTCATTTACCGAATTTTGGGTTGTTTAATGCATTGTTACACACATGAGAGGTTGATTTGTCATGATGGGAACAATATGAAAAGTAAATTATATGAATGAAATTGATAATGAGGGTGGTACGATGTGCTTATGAGTTAAGAATTGCATTGTGTATATATATTTGTTGCACTCCAGTTCACTTTACTATTGTGATCATGCATACTGACTCATATTTATTTCATGGATTTTCAGACTTGATGTTATGAATATAATACTTTGAATTAATTTACTTGCATGCCTGATGGAAAATTTTTCTAGATAGTGTCACTTGCATACCCAATGAAAATTGTTCTAGGCAGGTACACGAAACTCGTGAGTCACCCATGGATCACACGTTACAACATGACATTGTGAAGGGGGTGTATGTTGGTAGGATAATTGGTCATTACATTATATCGCATTACATTGCACAATTAAATTATTGTCATGCCTTAGTGTTTGTTGTTGGCTGTTATTATTGAACTGCTGAGACATTTCTATGTGCAGGGTTTCTTTAATATCCTTTGTTCGATATAGGGACTACTTAAATTTGATTGGCCTATGATTCCTACCAAGTTCTAGTAGACTATACTTGCCCTACATTTTTTTGTATCTATCTTGATGCAGATCCTAGTACGAGTATCCAACAAAGTCCTTGATTTCGTTGGTGGTCATTGTTATTCGAATATATGGTGAGCTCTCACTTTCGAAGACTAATCTATTTCTTTCATGATTTTCATTTCCTATTCTTGTATATCTTCAAAGTGATGTATCATATTTTTGTCTTTTTTAATTTGAAACTCATGTACACATGACACTAAGTCTTGGGGTTGGTTTTTATAATGCCCCGGAAGTAACCCCAGGACGTCACACGGTGCTTAAGACTATGAATAGCCCTAAGATAACCTAGGATACCTACTAAGCTTGCAACTCACATGAACAGTGAACTAACATAAATAGAAACTTGAAAGTAAGCCATAACATATCTTAATAGAAGTCTTTAACCTGGGAATCTTCAAACCACTCTTTGAACTTAAAACTTAAATTGTCTGACAAGCCTCTATTGAGACTATAGATCAACTAGGCCCCAACTGACCCGAACATAGCTAGAAATCACATAACTAAAGTACTTCAAACAACAAACAGACATCTGAGAAACTGGGTCCTCAGACTATAAGGACTCACTAAAAGTAAGGATGCAGGTGATGATGCCCATAGTCAATCGTGCTACTGGAAACAAGCACTAAAACCTATATTATAAGACAATGTAGAACATAAACATATATGTGGGTCAGTACTTTTGGAATGTACCAAGTATGTGGCGGTGAATGCATAATTAAAACAATTATTGGATATACATATATACTTTCAAATGATGCATTCCAAGTGTAAATGACTCACCTTGAGCTTGATATAAACAAGAACTGCAGAATCGTAAACATGAATAATGAACCATAATGATAAAATATATGAGCCATAACACTTATTTTCTAAAAGCTTTACTTTTATTCTTTCTTACGGGGGATTCTTCTAACCGACATAAACTATGTGAGCTACCAAGGAGTCCATCATCTTACCCACGTTGGGTAGAGATATTCTATCATTGCCATCGGAATAGAACCTTAACTTAAGTGATCACTGAACTTCATCCATATTGAGAAAAATATTAACCTATGGTGGATCGTAGTTCTAAGAATTCAGGATATGCTCATCCACATTCCCTTCTTGGTGCTAAATACTACCCCAAAATACTAATTACTACCCCAAAATACTTATATGCTCATACTTCAAGCAATCCACCTTAAAATAACATAAGGGTTTATATAATGAAAACTAGTTATGCTTTTCTTTTTTAAATCATAATCAAGATGAATAGTTATGGATTTCATATCTTATCTTTAGATCAAAAGATCAATCTTTCTCGAATCATGCTATAATGTATGTGAATGAAGTTTCAAAGTCTTAAACTTCCTTGTAAACTTAATACTTGTACTTGGGACTTAGAATTCATTCTTTATTTCATAAGATTTCATAATAAAACATCATGCTCAATAATCACCTTGAAATCTTTCAACAATATCTAGTCAAGATATTGAAATTCAAATCATAATAAAAATCTTGCAAGTCAAAACATGAATATCTATAAACCTTGATAGACTTAAAGCTTTCAATCACACGGTAGTATCATACTTCAAAATTATGTCTATTTGAGTATGAACCCTAATTCAAAATAAGTAAATTAAATCTCAAAGCCATGCACTTTGGGCACAAGGATAAAAGAATAACCTTGCTCATAAATCCCACATGCCTGAAGTTTCTTGACTGTTGAAGAAAGTTTGAATCTTGGGACTTGAAGGACGAACGACGAACTTTTGCGAGAATCCCTAATATTGATGTTCTTGAAGTTGAGAGGATCTAAGCGTTGTTATTTAATTGAGGAATAGAGAAAAATAATACCTCTTTGAGGGTTATAGGTCGTGGTAGGAAGTTATAAGAGAGAAAAAGACCAAAAAGCCCTTAGCTAAATTTTATAGAAATTGCTCGTCAGTCTTTATGATTTACCATACGATTCGTATAGAAGGGTAAGACTTAACTCATCAAATTGTAATATAAAAAGTCTCAAGGAGGGTACACATTGGTCAACATGCGAGTTGCACTTAAGACCAGTTTTATTTTCATACGACTCTTAGCCCTCTACTCGTAGCTTGGACAGTCTTAGGAAGACTATAATGATGAACCTAAGACTTCCTTCATACAACTCGTATGATGATCTTACAACTCCTAAGGGTTGAGTTGTACCTTTAATAGAATGTCCACCATGCCACACTATCTTGGATATAATTCACCATACACAACTCAAATTGAGTGTGTACGACTTAAGGAAAAAGTCGTATAATGCACAGAAACTACTAGACATGTAGTATTACAATATCTCCCCCTTGGAAACAGTTGTCCTCAAATGTCAGTCAACTATAATTGGGATTTGGGCAAGAATCAACACCTCTAAACTAAATTGACAGCCAAACTTATCACTATCACAAGGATTCAGCTTCTCACGCCACTAATATGATATAGGAGCACTTAAATGGACTTTAAGGGAAAGAAATTGCTGGAAATTGCACTTTACCTTATGTAGGAATGGAACTGGAGGATAAGAGATGAGGATACTTAGCCCTCATGTTTGCTTCAGCTTCCCAAGTGGCCCCTTCAACTAATTGGTTCCTCCAAAGAACTTTCACCAACGCTACTTCCTTATTCCTTAGACTTTGGACCTTCCTATGAAGTATCTCAATAGGAATTTATTCATACGTCAAGTTATCTTTGACCCTAATACTCACTAGGGGAACTACTAAGGACAGATTTCCCATACACTTCTTAAGCATCAGGATAAAGAACACTGGGTGAACTGCAGCTAACTCTGTCAACAGACTTGATTCGTAAGAAACCGCTTCTACCCGCTTTACTATCTCATAGGTACCAAAAAATTGCAGACTCAACTTTCTTTTTCTCTCGAATCTCATTATCCACTTCATAGGTGATGCCTTTAAGAATAGCCAATCGCTTACTTAAAACTTGAGCTCTCTCCTCCCTACATGAGTATACAATTTTTGATGGCTCTAAGAAGTTCTCAATCTCTTACGAATCAACTGAACCTTTCCATAGTTTCTATGAACAAAATCTAGATCCATCAAGGACACTTTACCAACCTCAAACCATCCTATAGGTAACCTGCACCTATATCCATGCAATGCTTCAAACGAAGCCATATAAATACTATCATGATAACTGTTATTGTAAGAAAACTCAATCAAGGTAGATAGACATCCCAACTTCCTTTAAAGTATAAGACACACACCCTTAACATGTCTTCTAATGTCTGAATTATACACTTTGACTGACCATCGGTCTGTGGATGATATGCAGTACTAAGCTTAACCTTTATAGTAAGGTCTTTTTGAAAAGACTATCATAACTGTGAAGTAAATTCTGGGCCTCTATCTGAAATAATGGATAAAGGAATCCCATGAAGCCCCACTAACTCATAAACATACATCTTGGCATAGTCCTTCGTAGTATTTCAAGTCTTGGCCGGTAGGGAATGGGCTAACTTAGTCATTCGATCTATTATGACCCAAATTGAATCATGCTAACATTTTGTACAAGGCAACCCTTTGATGAAATCCATATTCACTACTTCCCACTTCCAAGTAGGAATACTGATATCTTGCAATGTACTACCCGGTCTCTAGTGTTCAACCTTAACTTGTTGGAAATTTGGACACTTGGCTACAAACTCAGATATGTCCCTCTTGATATCATTCCAGTAATAAATTACTCGCAAGTTGTGATACATCTTAGTAGCACCAGGATGAATGGAATACCTCGAATGATGAGCCTTGGCTAGAATCCTTTTTGTCAACCCATTTATATTTGAAACACAAAGTATACCTCGATAGAAAAGTAAACCATATCCCTCTTGGGAGAAAACCTCAACCTTCTATTGCTGAACTGCCTCCAATATCTAGCTAAGTATGGGATCACTACGTTATTTCTCCTTCACTTACTCTATCAAAGATGATTTTGAATCGCTCTGAACTACTACTCCCCCATCATTGTCAAGCAAACATACTCCCAAATGAGCCAAATTATGCACCACCTTAGCAGACTCATTTTCTTCCTTCTTTACATAATAAAATATATCTGTTTCCACGTTAGCCTTACCCGAATGATAGAGCACATTGATGTTATAGTCTTTTAATAAATTCAACAATCTTCTCTGATGAAGATTCAGCTCCCGTTGAGAAAATATATACTGAAGACTCTTATGGTCAGTGAAAATATCAATATATACACCATAAAGGTAGTGCCTCTAAATTTTCCAGGCAAAAACCACAACAGCTATCTCGAAATCATGAGTTGGGTAATTTTTTTCATGATCCTTAAGTTTCCTAGAGGCATAAGTTGTTACTCTCCCATTTTGCAGCAACACACAACCTAACCCAACTCTGGAAGCATCACAGTACACCATAAATCTGTCTAACCCTTTCGACAAAGCTAACACTGGTGTCAAAGTTAATCTATCCTTTAACTCCTAAAAACTCTTCTCACGCTTATCTGACCATATGTACTTCACTTTCTTTTGGGTTGGTTTAGTCAATGGTGCAGCTATAGAGGAGAATCCTTCTATAAATCTTCTATAGTACCTAACCAAACCCACAAAGCTCCAGATATCAGATAGAGTGATAGGTCTAGGATAGTGCATCACTGCATCAGTCTTCTGAGGATCTACATTAATACGATCCCCTGAAATAAAGTGCCCCAAGAAGGTCATAAATTCTATCCAAAACTCAGATTTAACAAATTTTGCATGTCATTAACGGTCCTTGAGAGTCTGTAAGACTACCCTCAAATGTTTTGCATGTTCTTACTCACTCCTGGAATACACCAATATGTCATCTATAATGACCATGATAAGCATGTCCAAGTACTGCTTGAAGACCTTGTTTATCAAGTCCATGAAAGCCGTAGGAGCATTTGTCAGTCCAAATGACATAACCACAAATTCAAAATGGCCATACCTTGTTCGGAAGGTATTTTTGGAATGTCTTACTTCCTACCTTTCAACTGATGGTATCTCAACCTAAGGTCAATCTTGGAGAACCACCTGGCACCCTAAATTTGATCAAACAAATAGTTGATTCTAGAAATGAGGTACTTGTTCTTTATGGTAACCTTGTTTATCTATCAAATCTATGCACATTCTGAGAGTGGTATCTTTCTTGAACACAAAAAAGACTGGAGTACCCCACAAAGAATTACTGGGTCTGATAAAATCTTTACCTAAAAGATCCTTAAGCTGCTCTTTTAACTCTATAAGTTCAGATGAAGCCATACGATATGGAGGGATAGAGATGGGCTGAGTGTCATGAAGAAGATCAATACTGAATTTTATTTCTCTACCTGGAGGTATCCCTGGAAAATCTTTTAGGAAAACCTCAGCAAACTCATTGACTATACGAACAGATTGAACTATTGGGGCTTCAGACTTAGTATCTTTGATTTGAACTTAATGGTAGATAAACCTTTTTGATATTAACTTTTGGGCCTTAAGTAAAGAAATAAAACAACCTTTGGGAGACAAAAACCACCCTCCTACTAGAAAACTTCCTTATCAGGAAACTGAAACTTTACCAGACAGGTGCAACAATCTATTGATGGATAGAATGAATAGATCCAATCCACATCTAAAATAAAATTGAAATCTACCCTCTCTGACTCTATTAGGTCTACTTGTATGATCTTTTGAAGGAAAGTAATAGGACACTTCTTATAGACTCATTTTACAACAGCTGACTCACCTACTAAGGTAGAAACTGAGAAGGGCTTAGATATATTTTTTGGACCCACCCCAAATTTTATAGCAACCAATGGATTTACATAAGAGATATTTGATCCCAGGTGTAACAACACATAAACATCAAGATGAAAGCCATGAAGAATACTAGTGACAACGTCTAGTGAGCTCTCCTGCTCCTGATGGGATGGTAAGGCATAAAACTGATTCTGGTTCTGATAGCCATCGGTAATGCTCTCTGTGGAGGGATTAGGCAACTTGGATGAGCTTTAGGATAAGCAGCCTAAGTTTGTAGACTAATATCTTTACTTTTTTTTGTAGCATATGGATAATCCTTGATCCTATGGCCTAACTTGCCACACCCATAGCAACCCCTTTTGCCCATCAAATACTCACAAGGATGGGTTTTGCCATACTTTCCATATGTTGGGTAACTAGGTCTTCCAACTATACTATTCTAAGACCTGGAATTTGAAGTCCAGCCCCACTAATTTTGGTTGATCCTAGGTGAAGGGGAATTAGCTGAAAATGGTGTAGGAATTGATGAATGACCTTAAGACTACGAATGACTCCCCCTTTAGACTTTGGCAGACTATACTCTAACTATCCAGTTCTATCTCTCATGTTTCTCTTCTCTCTTTGCTTTAAATTTTTAGCCTCATTTTGTTGAGCATGAGTCATCAACAGAGTAATGTCCATATCCCCAATAAGAATGTAATTCTTACCCTACTTGACTACCAAATCAGACACCCCAGTCACAAACTTATTCATACGAGCTCTAGAGTCAGATAAAAACTCAGGAGCATACTTAGACAACTGAGTGAACTTAACGCAGTACTCCTTCACTATCATAGAGACCTGTCTCAGGTTCATGAGCTCCTCCACCTTAGCCTTCCTTATCTCACATGAGAAGAATGTGTCCATAAAAGCATTTTGAAATACCTACCAACTCATAGGAGTTGCATTCTTTCCTCTACCTTCCTTTCACATAACAACCAAATCATAAGAAACATCCTTCAGCGTATAAGATGCTAACTCTACACTCTCTTCTTCAGTAACATGCATTATCTGAGTAATTTTTCTCACCTTAATAATAAGGAGCTGAGGATCCTCAACCACCTTTTACCCATGGAAATAAGCAGGATTCATTCTTATAAAGTCTTGAATTCTGGCTGTAGCTTAGTTACCATTATTCTGAAATGGAACCGATACCTATTGGTTTCCTTAAACATTGGAATTTATAGCTTTGGCCAGTGTTTAAAAGGCATCCCAAAATTTAGCATGAGATATATTCTTATTCAGAGGGTCGTCATACAGTGGTGGTTGATCACTTTTTTGGCATCCATCAACTCAGCAAAAAAGCATATTCTATCAAGTAAAAGCATGAGTTAAGGGAGATAGAGACAATTGTCATCATGATAGATCATGAAGGAAATAATGATTCCTAACTCATTCTGTAGCCTCTTGCTCATAAATGTGATGTGCTTCACATCCATGATCAAAACTCTACGTAACACGGCTTGTCTGACTCCCTAGGAGTCTTTAAGACCTTAGGCTCTGAAACAAAGTTTGAAATGCCCCAAAAGTACCACTTGAATGCCACAAGGTGCTTAAGACTATGAATAGCCCAAAACTAACCCATGATACCTACTAATCTTGCAACTCACATGAATAGTAACCTAACATAAATAGAAACTTGAAAGTAAACCATGGCATATCTTGATAAAAGTCTTTAAACTAGGA
This sequence comes from Capsicum annuum, assembly GCF_002878395.1. NCBI lineage: Eukaryota > Viridiplantae > Streptophyta > Magnoliopsida > Solanales > Solanaceae > Capsicum > Capsicum annuum. Next base: position 43,415,115 of record NC_061112.1, on the reverse strand, counting down.
ATCTTTGAACCACTCTTTGAACTTAAAACTTAAATAGTTTGACAATCCTCTACTGATTACTAGAGAGCCACTGGGACAGATCCCAGCTGACCCAAACATAGCTAGAAATCACATAACTAAAACTCTTTAAACAATGAATAGATATCTGAGAAACTGGGTCCTCAGACTACGAGGACTCATAAAAAGCTAGGATAAAGGTGATGATGCCCATAGTCAATCGTGCTACTGGAAATGAGCACTAGAACCTATATTATAAGATAACGTAGCACATAGACATATATATGGATTAGTAATTTTTGAATGTACTGAGTATATGGGGGTGAATTCTTAAGCAAAACATTAATTGGATATACATATATACTTTCAAATGATGCATGCTAAGTGTAAATGACTCACCTTAAGATTGATATAAAAAAGAACTAAACACACATAAACATAAATAATGAAGCATAAGGATAAACTTAGTGAGCCATAAAACATAGTTTCTATAATCTTTACTTTTACTCTTTCTTATGGAGAATTCTTCTAATCGACGTAAACCATGTGAGCTACCATGGAGTCTAATGTCTTACCGATGTTGGGGAGAGTTTTTCTATCCTTGCCATCAGAATAGTTAACTTAAATGATCACTGAACTTCATCCATATTGGGAAAAAGCTTAACCTATAGTGGCTCGTAGTTTCTAGGAATTTAGGATACGCTCATCTGTATTCCCTTCTCGGTGCTAAATACTACTCGTAGAATACTTATATGCTCATACTTTAAGAAATTCACCTTAAAATAGTATAAGGGTATATAGAGTGAAAAGTAGTTATGCTTCTCTTTTCTTTAAATCATAATAAAGATGCATAGTTGTGGATTTCATATCTTATCTTTAGATCAAAATATCAATATTTCTTGAATCATGCTATAATGTATGTGAATGAAGTTTCAAAGGCTAAAAACTCCTTGTAAATAAATTGCTTGTACTTGGGACTTGGAATTCATGCTTTATTTCATAGGATTTGGTAATAAAACATCATGCTCAATAATTCACTTGAAATCTTTCAGTAATATCCAGTCAAGATAGTGAAATTCAAATAATAATATAAATCTTTCAAGTTAAAACATGAATATATATAAACCTTGATGCACTTAAATATTTCAATCACATGGTAGTGTCATACTTCAACAATATGTCTATTTGGGTATGAACCCTAATTCAAAATTAGTAAATTAAATATCAAAATCATGCACTTTGGGAACAATTATGAAAGAATAATCTTGTTCATAAACTCCACATACCTGAAGTTTCTTGACTTGTGAAGAAAGTTTGAATCTTGGGACTTGAAGGATGAACTTGTGAGAGAAGCCCTAATCTTGATGTTCTTGGAGATAAGAGAATGTAAGAATTGTTATTTGATTGAGGAATAGAGTAAAATAATGCCTGTTTGAGGGTTATTGGTCATGGTAGAAAGTTATAAGAGAGGAAAAGACCAAAAAGCCCTTAGATGAATTTTACAAAAATTGTTTATCAGTCTTTACGAGTCTACCATACGACTTATATGGAAGGGTGCTACATAAATCATCAACTCGTAAGCTTAGCAGACTCAAGGAGGGTACACACTTGTAAACATACGAGTTACACTTACAACTATTATAATCTTCATTGAGTCTTAGTCCCTACTCGTAGCTTAGACAAAATCTTAGGAAGACTATGGTTATAAACCTATGACTTTCTTAATACGACTCATATGATCATTGATATGTGAGCAGATGCTAACATATTTGAGGCTTTTAACTGAGAATAATTGTAAAGTCTTAAGCAACTTTTGTCATTTTTGATTGTTTTTGTTTTGATATTGCAGTAAAAGTCGATATACAAGAGAATCAATAATTATGGGAGTAAAAGAGTTGATTTTTGAGAAAGTAGAGAAGGAAAAATAGCTAACGACTTGTTTGATAAGTTGTCAGCCTTGTAATAAGCTATCAAAGTTGCCATCACGATTAGATAGAGAATGACCTTCAGCTGGAATATGTGACAACATTTGTGATAGGCCGTCACAAATGTGATAAGCCATCAGGCTCATCGTCAGGCTTAGGCAGGGAATGGATTTTGAAGTGAAGAAGTGACAACATCTATGATAAGTCATCACATGTCGATAAGCCATCAAGCCTCATCATCAGGCCAAGGCAGATATTACCAAAGTAAAGAGGAGCTGACGACATTCCTGATAAGCCGTCAGACTCCTGATAAGCCATTACACACATCGTCACCTGTCCAAGAAAATAATGTGATCTATGATTTTCTTTCCATAATTAGATTGAAGTATTTAAAACATATGCTAGGGTTTTCATTCATGATTTTGGACATTTGGAACTCATGTTTTGAGCACTTTTCTCTCTATCTTCTGACTTTAATTCTTTAGAAAGATTATTACAATTGTTTTGGGATATTCTACTAGATCAAATCTGAGAAACACTTGTTGCTATTCATCTTGCTGTAAGATCATCTATCTAAGTATGAATTCAACTTGTCGTCTTGCTTATTTTATTATGAGTAGCTAAATTCCCTTAACTTGAGTTATGGGATCTATGGGTTTGAGTTTGTAACGTAGCTAAGTGTTCAAGATTCTAATGGTGGTAGGAAATTCTTGTTAATTCTATTATTTTACATGCTGACTATTGGTTACAAACAATAGACTTTACTTACGAGTGATTTGCTTGAGATAAGAAATCAACCCTAGTAAGAAGTGAATTATCAACAGGGACTTGAAGCATTAAACTTTTATTTAATAATTAATGTTGTAATAGATTAATTAACTTGGGATAACATCCTGTTATTAAATATAAATTCCCTAAGTTCGAGAGAATTAGGTCATTAAATGTCTAAATAGAATGAGAAAATTTAGACATGACTTCGACAAGGATAGTCTACTATTCCTAGCTACCACAATAATCTTGAACCGTTACTAACATCTGTCAAATCCCAATACCCATAGTGGACATAACTCTAATTTTCCTTATCATATTAATTTCAAACACTGAACTGAGAAGTAACTATTTATTACACTTCCAAAACCCTCATTCATAGAAAACTGGTAACTATCAGTTGATTAAACGCAGATAACTCAAGTTCACACCCTATTCCCTGTGGGATTTGACCCTAGTTGGGTTGTTATTGACAACGATCGCTTACATTCTTATAAGAGAGGTATAGTTTGAGCATTATCAAAAATGGCGCCGTTACCGGTGAATACGGTTGTAAATTGAAGTTTGTGTGCGCTAATTGACTGTTAGTCAAGTTTCCTAGTGTTTACATTTATTTGTTATTTTTGTTTTTAGCAGGACTTTTTTGGTGTATGCCAAGAACTAAAAGTTCTGAAGGACCATTATTACTATTTAATCTGGCACCGCAATTAATCGATAAAATAGAAGACCAGCAGGAGGCTGACAGGTTAGCAGCCTTAGCTAGAGCTAAGGTGAATGTACAGAATGTCGGTCAACTATTACGGTATCTAAATCCTAAGGATGAAGATTTTGGAGATGAGGATTTGCTGAACCCTAGTAACCCAAGGTGTGTAGAGCAAATTGCTGCACCAGTATGTGTAATTCTAATAGAAACCGTCCGTTATGAGGAAGGTGAGATCACCAGCCGGTCTAGTATGACCTCAATGATGATGATGATAGAATAGATGGAGTAGGTGCAATGGGTGCAATTATTCCTCCACCATTAGCACTTGGGGAAAAATTCAACATTATGAGTACTATGATTCAACTCCTTAATCTGAAGGGGTTGTTTGGTGGCCTTCCTGGGGATGATCTGAACTTGTATCTGGTGAAATTTATCACCATATGCAAATATTTTGATAACCCAGGAGTGGGTCAAAGTTCTATCCGTTTGAGATTATTTCCGTTGTCTCTATCTGGGGAGGCAACATTGTGGCTTAATAAGCAAACATCCGATTCTATCACCAACTGGAGGCAGTTAAAAGGAGATTTTCTAGAAAGGTTCTTAACACCTTCTAGGAGGGTACAGTTGAGGGATAAGATCAGTAACTTTAGACAGATCCCAACTGAAGTCTTGGATGAAACCTGGGAGAGATTCAAAAAGAAGCTGATGTAGTGTCCGAACCACAATATGACAGACATACTCTTGATGGAGACTTTGTACAAGGCTCTTAAATCTGTGACAAAACCAATTGTAGATAATGCTTCTGGTGGTCCGTTTGTTGATCTTACATTTCCAGAGACTTCAAAAATGCTAGAGAGAATGACCAAATAGAGTTGGGCATGGCATAGCAAAGACTTTGTTGTAGCAAGCCCCACTATTTTTGTGGGTATGACTACGAAGCAACGTAGAAGAGACGAGGAGCATGATCAAGACATGGATCACCTAAAAACACAGATGAACTTGCTATTCAAGCATTTACTATCAGGTAAAATTGAGAAAGTGAAGGCTGTGGGATCGCAGGGCAAAGTAGAGTCTGACTCAGAAGAAGAGACAAACTATGTAAGCAATCAGGGAGATTTCTAAGGCAATAGCCAAGGAAATCAAGGTCGTACTTACTATGACAAGGATGGACATAAGAATCAGGAGCAGGGAATTGGAGGATCAATAATGATAGGAGCAGGATATATGTCCCTCTTAGAAATTGGGAGACTACTACAACAAGTTCTGAAAAGATGTCCATGGAGGACATGATGGCTAAATTATTAAAGGGAGTAGAGGCTACCAACTCAGGGGTGACTACTATGAAGACTGATCTGTTCTCTATTAGTCAGTTGGTAAACTTAAACTCCACTATGATCAAACAACTGGAACAGTAAAATGAGCTAACTCTTCACAGCGGTGAACCAGAGAAAGAGTGGAATATTACCTAGTGTTATGGTCTAGAATCCGCAGAATGATGGCTCATGGATGGCAATTATCACTAGAAGTGGTAAGATATTACTTGGCCCTTCTGTGGACAAAAGTTTGATTAAAGATGTGATTGAAGTAGAGAATGAACCTAAGGAAGAATGTCCGATGGAGTTTGAGAAACTGGATGGTTCTGATGATGCTCCAGAAAAAGAAAAAGAGAAGGAAAAGGAAGTAGTGGTGAAAACACTCCCAAGACCACCACCTCCCTTTCCTCAAAGATTGAAGAAAATAGTTGAGGACACAAAATTTAGTAAATTCATGGCAATGTTGAAGCAGTTAACAATAAATGTGCCTTTGGTGGAGGCACTAGAGTAAATGCAAGGGTATACTAAATTCATGAAGGACCTTGTGATGAAGAAAAGAGGTGTGAGCTATGAATCGGAGGATAATCTCCATCATTATAGCGCTATTTCTATGAGGACCTTGGTGAAGAAGAAGGCACACCTAGGAGAATTCACTATTTCTTGTACGATTGGGTCTCTGGAATTTGCTAAGTCCTTATGTGATTTGGGGGAGATCATAAATTTGATGCCACTAGCCGTATATAGAAAGATGGGTTTGGGAGATCCTACCCCGATAAATATCCAGCTGGTGATGGCGGATAGGTCTGTAAAGTGGACAATAGGTATACTATATGATGTATTTGCAAAGGTGTCCGACTTATACTTCCTAAAAATTTCATAGTCCTTGACTATGATATGGACTTTGAAGTACCCATTATTTTGGGTAGACCATTCCTAATGACTGGGAGAGTGATAGTAGACATGGAGCTTAATGAGCTGAAGTTCAGGCTCAATAACAAAGAATCAAAATTTGTAATGCACTCACCCATGACACATCAAAAGGAGATGAGTTTTTTCTTAATAATAGATATATTCTATGAAGATGGTAAAGAGGTATCATCAGGTTGTCTTGATGAAGTCTGAGTAGTCAAGACAACTGAATCGTGCCGCGACACTAAATCAGGCGCTATTAGGAGGCAACCCAAAATTTTTATATTTTTAAGAAAAGTGTTTTTATTTTTGTAGTTAGGTTCTAGTAGAAAGAAGGTGAAACTAATATAGTCAGCTCAAGAAAGTTGAGACATATTCTATTAAGGCTAACGACGTTTATGATGGGCTATCACACCTGTGAGAAGCCATCAGAGATGGCGCCAGAGAATTCAAAATGAGGAAACATACTGCCTTGAGATGACGACATCATCAATGACTTATCATACATCTGATAAGCTGTCAGGTGAAATTCAGACCCAGAATTAAAAAAAAAAAGATCCAACCTGGCCAGTCAACCTTTTCACCTTTCTGTGTATTCTTTTTTCTCTCCTTTAAGTTTTATTTCCTTCCATAGATAGTTTATTACCTTCCTTTTTCAAATATATTTCCAAGTAAAATAAGAAAAATATCCTTTCTTGTGAGTGTGGGTTTGAATTCAAACAAATCAAGGATCGTCTTTCATCTACGAACTCTTCTTTACTCGAGTAACCAAGTGAAAATCGTTCATCAGGTGTGCTTAAAACTTAACTCTTCTCTTCATTTGGTAAGTGATGCAACTAATTTAAATCTTAGTTTCAAAGGGATCAAGGCAAGTATAACTTTCCATTGTGTAAAAATGGCATCTAGGGTTTATAGCACTATATTGTGCGAAAGAACCCAGGGCTTAGCTCAAGAACACAACTCCATGCGATTCTAAAAATAAAATGGTTTGATAATCAAGACTAAAACTAAGATGGAGGTTGTATTCTGTGCTGACGATATTTTTGATAAGTTATCATGCATGTGATGGCTTATCAAACTATGTCATCACAAGCTGGGAAAAATAGGCCAGTTCTATTTCAGGCTGACAATATGCCTAAAAATCTATCAAGAATATGACGTCTTATTAGACTATGTCATCACAAGTTAGGAAAAATAAGCCTGTTCTATTTAAGGCTGACGACACGCCTAATAAGCTATCACATTTGTGATGACTTATCAGAATATGTCGTCACAACTTTGCTCTGATACAATTGTGAACCTCTTTTGAGGGATGTGGAATTATAATGACTAAATTTCTTGATTTTTATGATCATGAGTTCTAAATGATTGCTTTTTTTGCCACAGGTCTTATAATGGAACCCAAAGGAAAGAGCACCAAACCTACAAAGAAAGTGACAAAGAGGAGTGTACCTCAGAGACTCTTCGATGAAGAATTTGATTACAAGGAGGATGAGCCACTTCTCAGGAAGAAAAGCAAACAAAAAATCCCAAAAGATCCTTTGCCGCCTCTACCAGCTGAGGTGGATGAGAGTGAAGAAAGTGATACTAAAGCAACACCACCACCTGATAGTACGACTTCTGAGTAGCCTGAGTCTGAGCATTCTGACTCTAGGGAGCCTGAGTCATAGTATGCTGATTCTGAGTAACCTGAATCTAAGGGACCATTATCTGAGTCCCCTTCTGTTGAGCAATAGAATGATGAAGAATCTCCGATTCGGGGAACTCTGGTTAAATGCAAGAACCACAGGGTTCGAGACAGTGCTAGGTGGCAAATTTCCAAGGCACAAAAATCTTCTACGATGGGATTCTCAGAACTAAAAGAATAATCATTATGGCCCTGAATGGTGGTGTGATGGTGGATCTCTTAGAAAAAACAATCAATAGATTTCTTCATGGCACTAAATTCACTTCTCAGGTCACTTCACCTGCATTCTACGCTCGGTTGAAGCATCGTACAAATCAACGGTCTTGGTTAGCCACTCTCATAGCTAAAGGGAAACCTGAATGGCTGACCAACCTGAATGAAAGGATTTTCAAGGCCTCCTTGACTTAAGAGGTAAGGTTCTGGTGGGGTGTAGTGCACACCCATTTGATGCCTACTGAGGGAGATAACATTGTTGGAGACAATAGAGAAATACTGGTCACAAGTCTTATAGCTAAACTTAATTTGAACTTAGGAGAGATCATTACTGAGGAGATGAAAATTCAGGTTTCAAGACCCGACACGGCATATCTTTTCCCTTGTCTAATCATGAGGTTGTGTTAGGTAGCCAATGTACCTAAAGTTGCAGGGATATACAATGAATTGCCTTCCAAGAAGACTCACAACCCCATCTGACATGATGAAAATCAGCTGAGGCTAACACTTGACAGAGGAGCAGGGCTTGAAACAGATCCACCAATTATACGTACCAGCTCAACACCTAATATAGCGGTGCAGGATTTTGAAGCTGCAGCACCGACATCCTCAGCAATAGCAGAATCAATGCCTAGAAATAAAACAAATCCATCAGCTGTTGTGTCTACCATAGAATTTTCCTTCAACCTGATGAATTTTAGAAGAGTGGCAAAACAAGCCAAGTGGTGCTAGGATCAACTTTAACTTTTTTCCAAATAATTTGTCTCTGTAATAGACAAGAGGATTAAGGTTGCACTGGAACCTTTTCGAGCCTTACCCGATTGGATTGATGAGTTAGAAAACCATTTCAATACTTAGGTATGAGAAATGTCGGGTTTAGACCTTGCACAATTTAGAGCAGCCCTAGACAAGGTAAAGGCAGATGTTGGGGCATTACAGTAACACCAACTTATGATGTCAGCAGATCTGGCTATTGATGAGTTTGAAAGTGAAATCCCATTGCTTGATCTCATGAGGGAACTAGTGAAGGAAAAAAAGAAGAAGGGTGAGAAGAAAAGTAAGGATAATATAGAGAGGCTTGATAACAATGAAGAAAGAAAAGTGGAGAAAAGGGTGAGAAAGAAGGCTGAAAAGAGGAGACGAATAAGGAGATGATCGAGTCCTTAGTTGACAATGAGAAATGGGAGGCATCCATCCAAGCAAAAGCCGTAGATTCCTCAACTAGTAGGCTGCCAACAACTGCTAGTCCAGATGCATCTGAACAGAGAGAGACTCTCGATGGAGATGACGCAGCTGAGGATGCAGCAGCAAGGTTAGTGACCCATGATCTCCGAGCTTTATCTACTCTAGGTATACCCTAACCCTTAGTTCAATTTTTCTTTTATTTTAAGTTGAGGGTGTAGGGTGAGTTGTTGTATCATTTTGTAGTTTACTAGGAGAAATACAAGTACCTAAGGTAGTAAACATGGTTTTGTTATTTTGTGAACACCTCTCAAATAGTCTAATTCTTCAACTGTGTGATTTGCATCTAATTGTTACCACTGTGCATCTTTGTATAGTATTAGTTCTCGTGACTTGATAACCATTGCTAAACAATTACATTAACTGAATGAGTAGTAACTTGTGATATACTTGTGTGCCATGTGTGTGTGAGATTTTACTTAGTTCTCTTTGTATGTTGAATCTAGAACTTGCCCTGTTAGTCTTACCTAGGTTGAAGGATAGGGGTTAGGAAAGAATCATAGGCTATTTTAATGTTAGCCCACTTTAGCCTAAATGACCTTCCCTATAGGCATAGTATCCCTTTATCCTTGTTTTGAGCCTGAATATCCTATTTCTTTTTATGGCATATATCACTGTCCCATTTATATCATAATGAACCTATTTTGGCCCCGGTCCTCCTTGGACATTGTGCACCTTGACTTAGGCAAATGGCCTAATTTAAGGGTGGGTATCATAGCTGTGTGTGATGTAAAATAAGTATGAAAAAAGGTAGAATAAAATAAAAAAATAAAATACTGGGTGCGGTGGAAAAGAACAAGAAAGGAAAAGTTGTGAAAAAAAGAAGTCATTGTAGAAAGGATCGCACCCATCCTGAATATATGTGATCAAGAAAAAAGAAGAATAAAAAAAGTCTAATGAGTGAGACCCCAAAATCTAGTGTAGTGCCAAGGAGGCTTAGCCACTTTAAATATCATCGAGTATTATACCATCCCCTAGCCTACATTACAAGCCAAAGAGAAGACCTATAGTGATCCTAGCTGACCTGTATTGAAATCTTGGTAATGAAAATAAGGGCAAGCCTATGGTATTTAGCATACAGTGATTAGAACCTCATTTTGAGAGTGAGTGTCTTTTGACTGTCCCCATGGTTACATAGGTGATGCCTGATATAAGTGAAGTGGGACTTCTTTGTAGTGAGGGCACATTGGTTATGTTGCTGGTTGCTAACTTGTTTGGATAGTAGTCTTGGTACATACATGGTTTTTGTTGCTGAGCTGATGCTATATCATAATTCCTGTGTGTCGCATTATTGTTCTTCAATAATATAGTCAGTTGTTTTTAAATTGATTGACCTTGGAGATGGTAAAGATATTTTGAGATAATATAGATCGTTGACTGCCGAATGCACTTTGTATCCTCTTGGTTGTGTTTTAGTTGCTTGAGGACAAGAAATTGTTTAAAGTTGAGGGTGTTGATGTGTGAGCAGATGCTAACACATTTGAGGATTTTAACTGAGAATAATTGTAAAGTCTTAAGAAACTTTTGTTGTTTTTTAGTGTTTTCTCTTTGATATTGCAGTAAAAGTCGAGATACAAGAGAATTGGCAATTATGGGAGTAAAAGAGTTGATTTCTAAGCAAATAGATAAGGAAGAATAGCTGGCGACTTGTCTGATAAGTTGTCAGCCTTGTGATAAGCTATCAAAGTTGCCATCAGTCTTAGACAGAGAATGACCTTCAGCTGGAATATGTGACAACATCTGTGATAGGTTGACAGAAATATGATAAGCCGTCAGGTTCATTGTTAGGCTTAGGCAGGGAATGGATTTTGAAGTGAAGAAGTGACGACATCTCTGATAAGTCATCACATGTATGATAATCCATCAAGCCTCATCTCTGCCCAAGGCAGATATTATCAAAGTAAAGAGGAGCTGACGATATTCCTGATAAGCTGCCAGACTCCTGATAAGATGGCGCACACGTCGTCACCTATCCGAGAAAATACTGTGATCTATGATTTTGTTTCAATAATTAGACTGAAGTATTTAAAGCATATGTTAGGATTTTCATTCATGATCTTGGACGTTTGGAACTCATGTTTTGAGCATTTTTCTCTCTATCTTCTAACTTTAATTCTTTAAAGAGATTAGTACAATTGTTTTGGGATTTTCTACTGGATCAAATCTGAGAAACACTTATTGCTATTCATTTTACTGTAAGATCATCTATCAAAGTATGAATTCAAATTATTATCTTGCTTATTTTATTATGAGTAGCTAAATTCCCTTAACCTGAGTTGTGGGATCTATAGGTTTGGGTTTTTAACGTAACTAAGTGTTCAAGATTCTAACGGTAGTAGAAAATTTTTGTTATTTCCATTATTTTACATGCTGACTATTGGTTATAAACAATAGACTTTGCTTACGAGTGATTCGCTTGAGATAAGAAATCAACCCTAGTAAAAAGTGAATTATCAATAGGGACTTGGAAGCATTAAACTTTCATTTAATAATTAATGTTGTAACAAGATTAATTAACTTGGGATAACATCCTGTTATGAAATATAAATTCCCTAAGTTCGAGAGAATTAGGTCATTAAATGTCTAAATAGGTTGAGAAACATTTAGACATAACTTGGACAAGGATAGTGTGTTGTTCCTGCCTACCACAAGAATCTTGAACTGTTACTAGTGTCTGTCAAATCCCAATACTCATTGTGAACATAACTCTGGTTTTCCTTATCATATTGATTTCAAATACTGAACTAAGAAGTAACTATTTGTTACACTTCCAAAACCCTCATTCATAGGAAACTGGTAACTATCAGTTGATTAAACCGCAGATAACTCAAATTCACACCCTATTCCCTGTGGGATTCGACCCTAACCCAGTTGGGTTATATATTGACAATGATCGCTTACATTCTCATAAGAGAGGTGTAGTTTGAGCTTCATCAATCATCTTATGACTCCTAAGGGTTGAGTCGTACCTTCAATGTCCACTATGCCAAATTGTCTTGGATATGATTCACCATACACGACTTGAATGGAGTGTATACGACTCAAGGGAAAAGTTGTATGATGCATAGAACCTCATAAACACGGATAATTACAGTTTGGTTGTACTGGTTTATTATTTATAAAAGAGGAAAGAGGGTAAGATTTACCCCTCTAATTTGAGAAATTGGCTAAATATATCCTTCTTCATACTTTGGGTCAAATTTACCCTTGTTGTCATACTTTGGTACAAAATTTACCCCTCTACTTTGGATTATTGGCTAACTATGCCCTTTGCCATACTTTACACTACTGGAAATTAGGTGTATGGAGATAGTTCAATTACCATCTCCATAGAGGCCAAACCCATCCCTATAGATCTATGGCGATGGTTAACATAGTTGCTATAATGGATCACATTATAGTAGCTCTAATGCGATAGTTATTTATAATGGCTTCTTAAACCATCGCCATACATATATTTATCATGGTGGTTCTTGATACAAAAATATTGTGGTGGTTTCTAGGCTGTAGGGACTATTACTAACTATTTCTATAAAACTTTATATGACAGTTATAAAATGACATTGCAATATTTGCTTATTTACATTGGTGACAAGTATTGAGATGGTTTAACGTATGTGGAGATGGTTACAAAATTGTCCCTATAAATATTTAATACTATGGTTAGATATTGCTATTACGACATTTGCTTCTTTACCTTGGTGACAAGTTCTATCTATTACGACACTTATTTAGCTCCAATGCAAAAGCTATGGAGACCGTTCTTCAAATGGAGATGGAAAAGTTATCTATAGGTTGTTGCAATACTTATTTATAGGCTAATGTAACAGTTATTATAGGTTTTTATAAAGTTGTTCAAAAAAAAAAACTGTAACAATTATTAATAGTCTATTGGGATAGTTATTTGGTAGGTTATTGCAATAGTTATTATTAGAATATCCAACAGTACTATATAATTGAAATTATTTTATAAAGCATAACACAAAATGTATATATAAATTATTTTTTTAACTCTCTAGTTATATATCATTATTTAATAATTATCTAACTCGCTAGTTATATATCATTATTTTTGTCATTTATTGATCTTCTAACTCTTTGAAATTTGATGGCGTTACAATAATGCCCTTGTCATTCTACTTGTTACAAAATAGTTACCTATGATAGCTACCTCTTACAGTACACACAAAAAAAACATTCATCTCATCAATCAAAAGATCTAAACTTTTGGATTAAATAAATGAAAATAGTAGAACTACCAAGAATCATTAACAAACTATATTGCACATATTGAACCCTATACACGACCAACAACAAATTAACAGTCCAAAAAATAAGAGTCTGATGTAGGAGACTGATTATATTGTACTATGGTAATGTTCCCCGAGATATATGAATATACTCTCATTTGATGTATGCCAATAGATCTATATAGTATTTGTATATTTAAGGGATATATTTGTAATATCCCATAAAAGTCTTATCGCATTTCATCTCTTATTGCATGCATAAGGGGTCCAAAGTTTAGAAATTAGCCTAAGTGTTGGGACTTAGTCATTTCAAAGGATCCTAAATTTCAATGATTTTATTTTTGACTTTTCCGACCTCAAAACATCAATTTTTGAGTTGATTCATGATTGGGGTAGTTAAAAGCACATCTTGGGTGAGTTTCATAATTTTCACACGAGTGTAAGGGAATGTTTGGGAATCATAAAGAGAAAAGGCACCGACGTGAGCCCACGGTGCCCCCTCCAATGCACCGCTCTAGAGCCCACGGTGCCCTCTCTAGTGCACCACTCCATAGCCCATGATGCACCCTCCTTCACCCGTTAAGATTTTTGGTCCTCGATAATTAAGGCATTTGGGTTATTTTCCTTCACCCAATCAGTCCTTAACACGAGATTTAGCTCCTCAAAAAGCATTACTTGCTCTTTCAATCACAAAATCTCTCAAAAGAAACCTCCCATTCCTCAAAAACAAACCCTAACACTTACTCAAGCAATCAAGGAATTCAAGCTTCAAACCTCAAGAAATTCCCAAGAATCTTCACGAAATTATCTAGTGTGGTATGTGTGATGTTCATCCAGGGGTTCCTTTCACCCATGGAGTCCAAGAAGCCCTTTTTGGTTTTAAATTAGGCATTTTTTTATGTTTAAGTTGAAATATCTCCATGAATCTCTTCTTAATTCAATTACAAGTTATGTTTATGAGTGTTTGCAAGTGGAATAAGCCATTACATGTTTTAAATATTGTAATCTTCATGTTAAGTCCCTTAGTTATGATTTTAGTCTTGTAATCATGTTATTCTCACATGCTTTACTCATTCATATGCTTAAGTTCATGACTCTCATGTGTTTGATGAAATGCCTAAGTGTTGGGTTTTGAACAATGTACCCCTACTATGGTTTTAAAGCTTTTATATGACATGATGGTTAACTCCATTCAGTTCTGATGGGTTATGAACACCCGATACCTATGTGATTTACATGAAATCAGTTTTTTAATTACTCAAACAATTAATCCATAAATCTTATCAGTATACTAAGACATTCATATTCATGATGAGCACTATCAGTTACATAATATCAATTAGTTTAGTTTAATTCAGTTAATTACCGATGTCAGTTCAGTTGGAAGTAGGATTTAGCATGAAGAGAACCTAGGGATGGGGGCTCACCCGCCAGTTAGGACTGGGTCCTTTGTAGTAGTTCCTAAGTTTCAAAACTATGTAGACAGCATAGAATTTATAAGATGTCACCCGCCAGTTTAGGATTGACACTCTCTTAGAGGCCACTCGCCAGTTTAGGAATATCTCACTAGTTCTTCAAGACATTAGATTAGTGGATCCATATACCTAGTGTTAGTACCCATGGAATGGTATTGACTACAGTCTCACTACGGTATTCAGTATAGTTTTAGTTCAGCTTTGCTTGACCAAGTGCACAGACTTTCAGTTATTCAGTTGTATAGTTTATAGACTTACAGATTTCAAATTTATTTCAGATTACAAACTTATGCTTGGTCTTGCATTCTCAGATGTTACCATTTTCATGTATTCATGTTCTATTATCTCATGTTATTTAATTAGTCCTTATTTCATATGCATAGAACCCCATGTATATTAACCTAACCTAATTTCATATACCAGTACATTCAAAGTACTGACTGCATACTCTTCTTTATGCTATGATGTGTTATATCATAGGGTTGGACATACAGCTTCCCGACCACAGTTAGACAGCTCAGCGTAATCCAACAGCTGTAGTGGTGAATTCTCATCTATAAAGGACATATTATGCTTATTCAGTTATTTTAGTAGTTTAATTTGTTCAGTCAGTCAGAGTTAGTTGGGGGGCTTATCCCATCAACTCCTCAGTCAGATTAGAGGTTTTTAGATATTCAGACAAAATAGTTAGACAGTCAGTTAGTTACTTTTAGTTCTTATCAGATATTTTAGATATTTAGTATTTTGTATTTCAATATTCATATATATATATTACCTATTCAGTTTATATTCTGCATAGATTTTATGTTCATATTTATTCAGTGCTCACAATAGGTACTAGCTCATGGGTTAGCTTGTGGTCACTTATGATCGTAAGCACCAGTTTTGCGACTAGGGGTAGCCTCGGGTCGTGAAAAAACTTGGTATAAGAGTCCAAAGTTTTTAAGTTTCCTAGGGAGTCTAAAAGCTGCATTAAGTAGAGTCTTATGCATGGGTATGAAGCGCACCACACTTATGGACAAGAGGATACAAGAGGCTTTAGGAAAAGTTTCCCTTCTTTCAGTATTCATGTCATGTAAATGAGTATGATCTCTATTTAAACTCTCTTTCTAACTCATCCTTCATTTAATTTATAGACAATGCCTTCTAAAACAAATAACAGAAGAAGAAACGAGAACCAGCCCACACCACCGCCTGTTCAGGAAGATCCCTTGAACAAGAATGTCTCTCATACTAAATTCAGAGCTTCTTTCACCACCTTAGCTCACTCAGTATCTTCCCAGAACAATCAGCAAGTTATTGCCTCAGCTAATCCAGTGGCAAATATAGCTACAACCATGATTTAGGATAATACCCGAATTAATCCCCCTTTGTTTTTGGGATCCAAGTCTTAGAAGGATCTGTAGGAGTTTTTTGATATGGTTTCGAAGGTGAAAGATATCATGGGTGTCACTTTGATTTAGAGTGTGGAGTTGGCTGAATATCAATTATAGGATATAGCTCATACCTAGTATAAGTAGTGGAAGAAGGATACCGGTGTTGAGGTAGGGCCTGTAGAGTGGGAGAAGTTTTCCATGACTTTCTTAGATAGATTCTTTCCTTTAGAGTTGAGAGAAGCTAAGGTGTAGGAGTTCATAAACTTGAAGCAGGGTAATATGAGTATGAAGTAATACTCTCTTAAGTTCACTAAGTTAACGAGGTATGCTCCTTTGATGGTGGCTGATAATCGGTCTAAAATGAGTAAGTTTGTTTCTGGTGTATCTAATAGTATGGTCAAGGAGTGTTAGATTGCTATGTTGATTAAGGAGATGGACCTATTTAGGCTTATGGTTCATGCTCAACAGATTGAGGAAGAGAAGCTTAAGAAGAAAGAGTGAGAATAAGAGGGCCAAAATAAGTAGTTTTAACTTTTCTCCACTGAGGTCAAAAGGTGGAAAGTGTTCTCAGTTCTGTCAGAAGTTCTCAGTATCAGGTCCATATTCAGCTAGTGCACCAGTGACAAATTTTAGAAATGACAATCGAGATAGAGCGACAGGCTCTAAGTCACAGGGTAGCATGAAAGTGGTCATACCAATACGCTTTGAAAAAAATATGGTAGGCATCATCAGGAGGTGTGTAAGGATGGAATTGATGTGTGTTTTGGGTTTGGCAAACGGGGCCACAGTCTTAGAGAGTGTCCAGTAGTTGATCAGACGGTAAAGGATTGCGCCAATAGAGACAGTCCCATTTGTCATCAGCACTAGCAGGTCGCCCAACTCAGCAAGGTGCCACTTCTAGTGCCACCAGTGGTCAGCGCAAGAATAGATTGTATGCACTCCAGTCCCGATAAAATCAGGAGAGTTCTTCTAATGTAGTTACCAGCACGTTACAAGTCTTTTATCTTTATGTTTATGCTTTATTAGATCTCGAAGCTTTACTCTCTTTCGTAACTCCTTATATAGCCATCAACTTAGGCATCAGTCCTGAAACATTAGCAGAACCCTTCTTAGTATCTACTTTAGTAGGTGTCTTTATTGTAGCTAGGCAGGTATACAGGAACTGCCCGATCACAGTATCCCAGAAAGTCACCTCAGTTGACCTCGTAGAGTTAGAGATGACTGATTTTGATGTCATTTTCGGTGTGGATTGACTCTACTCATATTATGCCTCAGTTAATTGCAAAACTAGAGTTGTTCAGTTCCAGTTTCCTAATGAACCATTTATTGAATTGAGGGTTAGTACTTTAGTGCTTAGGGGTTATATTGTTTCTTATCTTAAGGCAAGAAACATAATATCTATAGGGTATATGTACCAACTTGTTTGAGTCAAAAACTCTAGTTTTCAGACTCCCCATCTCGAGTAAGTTTCAGTAGTATGGGAATTTCCAGATGTGTTCCCTGAATACCTTTCTGGAGTTTCTCTCAAAAGGAAAATTGACTTCGGAATTGATTTTCTTCCAGATACCCATCCTATCTCTATTCCAGCCTACAGAATGGCTCCAGCTAAGATTAAGGAGTTGAAAGAACAGTTGAAAGATCTCTTATAAAAGGGTTTTATCAGGCCTAGTGTTTCCCCATGGTGCACTCTAGTCTTGCTCTTGCATAAGAAAGATGGTTCTCTTATAATGTACATCGATTATTGTCAGTTAAACAAAGTCATAATCAAGAATAAGTATCTACTCCCCAGGATTGATGACTTGTTCGACCAACTTCAGGGTGCCAGTTATTTCGCTAAGATAGACCTCAAATTTCACTATCATCAACTTAGATTCAGAGAATGTGACATTCCAAAGACAGTCTTTGAGACTCAGTATGGTCACTTCAAATTTCTAGCTATTTCTTTTGGACTAGCGAATGCCCTTGCAACTTTCATGGACTTGATGAACAGAGCATTCAAGCAGTACTTGGAAATATTCATCATAGTTTGCATTGATGATATTCTTGTCAATTTTCGTAGTGAGAATGATCATGCAGACCACCTGAGAATTATATTACAGACCATTAGAGCTCATCAATTATTTGCCAAATTTAATAAGTGCAAATTTTGGCTAAGATTAGTAGCTTTCCTTGGCCATATTATTTCTAGTGATGGCATTAGAGTTGACCCTCAAAAGATCGAAGCAGTGAGGAACTGGTCCAAACCCATCTCTCTATCAAATATTAGGACTTCTTAGGTTTGGCTGGCTATTATAGATGATTTATTGAAGAGTTCTATTTTATTGCATCCCTCATGTATCGATTGACCCAGAAAAAGCTTAAGTTTATGTGGTTAGATTCCTGTGAGAAGAGTTTTCGAGAGTTGAAGACTTGACTCACTTCCGCTCCAGTGTTAACTTTGCCAATAGTTCAAATAGACTTGTGATTTACTGTGATGCTTCCAGAGTTGATCTTTGTTATGGATTGATGCACAGAGGTAAGGTCATATCCTATGCCTCTACACAGCTTAAACCCCCATGAAAAAAATTATCCTACCCATGAACTTGAGTTGGTAGTTGTTGTGTTTGCTTTGAAGATATGGAGACATTATCTTGATGGGGTTCATGTTGATGTGTTCGCGGATCACAAAAGTTTGCAGTATATGCTCTCATAGAAAAATTTGAATCTTTATCAGAGAAGATGGCTTGAGTTATTAAACGATAATGATATGAGTGTTTTGTATCATCCGAGCAAGGCTAATGTAGTGGCAGATGCCATTAACAGGTTGTTTATGGGTAGTGTTGTTCATATTGAGGAGGATAAAAAAATGTTAGTTAGTGAGGTTCATCATCTTGCTAGATTAGGTGTTCGGTTAGTTTATTCAGCCGAAGGTAGTGTATGGGTTCAGAATAGTTTGAAATCATCGTTAGTTGTTGAAGTGAAAGAAAAGCGAGATAAAGATCCTAGTTTGGTTAAGTTGAAGGAGGTGGTTTGTGATTAAAGGTGGAGGTTTTCTCCCAAGGGGGAGATGGTGTAGTTTATTATTAGGGTAGATTATGTGTTTCATGTGTTGATGACTTGAGACAGTGAAAACATGTAGAAATGCATGGTGCACAGTACTCTATCGATCCAGGATCCACTAAGACGTATCATGACTTGTGGGAAATCTATTGGTGGTATGAAGAGGGATATTTCAGAGTTTGTAGATAAGTGTTCTAATTATCAGCAGGTTAATGTTGAGCAACAGAGGCTTAGTGGTACATTACAGGAGTTTAGTATCCCCACTTGGAAGTGGGGGGTAGTGAACATGTATTTTGTGATAAAAATCTATCATACTCATCATTAGCATAACTCGATATGGGTTATTGTAGATAGAATTCCCAAATCAGCTCATTTCTTACTAGTTTATACTTCTTACTCAACTGAATATTATGTCAAGCTTTACCTTAGGGTGTTGGTTAGGTTGCATGGGATTTCATTATCTATCATATAATGTAGAGGTACTCAGCTTACCTCTCATTTTTGGAAGGCTTTACAGAAGGGTCTTGGTAACCAAGTTCATCTTAGTACAACTTTTCATCCCTAGATAGAAGGTTAGGCAGAGGGGACCATTCAGAACTTAGAAGACATGTTGAGAGCATGTGTTATTGACTTTACAGGTATTTAGGATGATCACTTACCTTTGATTGAGTTTACCTATAACAACAGGTATCACTCCAGTATTCAGATGTCTCCGTTTAAGGCTCTTTATGTAAGGAGATGTATATCTCCTATTAGTTATTTTGAGGTAGGTCTTTGACAGGGCCAAATACACTATTTGATGAGATAGAGAAAGTTCAGTTGATTCGGGAGAGGCTGAAGACAGACCAAAGCCATCAGAAATCCTATGCATATGTGAGGAGAAGAGATCTTGAGTTTGAGGTTGGTGATTTGGTTTATTTGAAAATCTTGCTCATGAAGGGAGTGAATAGATTTGGCAAGAAGGGGAAGCTCAGTCCCCGTTATGTTTGCCTATATAAAATCTTAAGTTATTTTGGGAAGGTATCTCATGAGCTAGAGATGCCTGCAGATTTGGTTTTAGTACATCCAATGTTTTATTTTTCCCTGTTGAAGATGTGCATTGGTGACTCGGCTTTTATTATCCGATTAGAAAGTATGGATATTTAGGATAATCATTCATACGATGAAATCCCAGTTGAGGTCCTTGATTCTCAGATTCGTATACTAAGGAACAAAGAAGTTCCCTTGGTCAAGGTTCTTTGAAGGAATCAGTCCGTTGAGGGAGCCACTTGGGAAGCAGAAGCAGATATGCGAACCAAGTACCCTCATATTTTCTCCATGAACTCAGATTCAGCTTAAGGTAATGATTATCCTTAGATTGACTCTTTTCTGTTCTCAGTTTCAACTATGTAATCCATATTATGTCATTGCATGCATTCAGTTCATGTATCATGTTTCAGACTCAGTTATGCAATCATGTATGTTCAGTTTATGGTCTCAGTTTCCCCAGTGTTCTCAGATAACTAGTCTTATTCGAGGAAAAATATTCCCAAGAGGGATATATTGTAATACCCGGTAAAATTCATAGCTCATTTCAGCTCCCAGTTTATGCATAAGGGGTCCAAAGCTTAGAAATAAGCGTAAGTGTTGGGACTTAGTCATTTCCAAGGCCCTTAAACTTTGATGATTTTATTTTTCACCTTCCCAACCTCGGTACGTCAATTTTTAAGTTGATTTATGAACGGGGTAGTTGAAAGTACGTCTCAAGTGAGTTTCAAAATTTTTGGATGAGCATAAGGGCATGTTTTGGAATCAAAAATAGTAAGGGCCCTGAGATGAGCCTGCGGTGCCCCCTCCAGTGCACCGCTCCAGAGCCCGCAGCGTACCCTCCTTCACCCATCCAGCATTTTTTATTCAATAATTAAGGGTAATTGGGTCAATTCCCTTCACCCAATCAGTCCTTAACATGAGATTTAGCTCCCGAAAGAGCATTATTTGCTCTTTCAATCACAAATTATCTAAAAAGAAGCCTCCCTTTCCTCAAGAACAAAACCTAACCCTTACTCAAGCAATCAAGGAATTCAAGCTTCAAACCTCAAGAAATTCCCAAGAATATTCACGAAATCATCTAGTAAGGTATTTCTGATATTCATCTAGGGGTTCCTTGCACCCATAGAGTCCAAGAAGCCCTTTTTTGTTTTAAATTATGAGTTTTCATGTTTAAGTTGAAATATCTCCATGAATCTCTTGTTCATTCAATTACAAATTATGTTTATGAGTGTTTTCAAGTGGAATGAACTATTACATGTTTTAAATGTTGTAATCTTCATGTTAAATCCCTAAGTTATGATTTTAGTCTTGTAATCATGTTATTCTCGCATGCTTTACTCATTCACATGCTTAAGTTCATGACTCTCATGTTCTTGATGAAATGCCTAAGTGTTGGGTTTTGAACAATGATCCCCTACTATAGTTTCTAAAGCTATTATATGACATTATGGTTAACTCCATTCAATCCTAGTAGGTTATGAATAGCCGATACCTATGTGATTTACATGAAATCAGTTTTTCAAGTAATCAGACAGTTAATCCATGAATCTTATCAGTATACTCAGACATTCATATTCAGAATGGTCACTATCAGTTATGTTGTATCATTCAGTTGAGTTTAATGCAGTTCAGTACCAGTGTTAGTTCAGTTGGGAGTAAGATTTAGCACCAGAAGAACCTAGGGATGGGGGATCACCTGCCAGATAGGATTGGGTCCTTAATAGCAGTCCCTAATTTCCAAAACTATGTAGCCAGCGTAGGATTTATGACATGTCACCCGCCAATTTAGGACTGACACTCTCTTAGGGGTCACCCGCTAGTTTAGGACTTGCTCACTACTCCTTCAGGATATATGATTAGTGGATCCACACAACCAGTATTAATACCTATGGCACGGTACTACACCCTTCCAACTGGGGTTACAGGTTGGACCCCGATTAGCTTAGAGTGGGGCATGTCGGTTAGATAATAACTCTCGTAGTCTCAGTAAGTATTTAAATAGTTTCAGTTCAGCTTTGCTTGACCAAGTGCACATACTTTTAGTTATTTAGTGGCATAGTTTATAGTCTTTTATATTTCATACTTATTTTAGATTACAGATTTATGCTTGGTCTTGCATTCTCAGATGTCACCATTTTCATGCATTCATGTTCATTTATCTCATGCTATTCAGTTAGTCCTTATTCCATTTGCACAGAACCCCATGTATATCAGTCTAACCTCATCTCATATACCAGTATATTTAAAGTACTGAATGCATACTCTACTTTGCATTATGATGTCTTATATCATAGGTTCGAACGCATAGTTTCCCGACCGTAGTTAGACAGCTCAGCGTAATCCAGCCGCCATAGTGGTGAGTCCTTATCTATTGAGGACATATTATTCTTATTTAGTTATTTCAGTATTTCACTTTGGTCAGTGAATCAAAGTTAGTTGGGGGTCCTATCCCATCAACTCCTCAGACAATTTAAAGGCGTTCAGACATTCAGACAGAATAGTTAGACAGTCAGTTAGTTACTTTTACTTCTTATCAGACATTTCGGTTATTTAGTATTTCATATTTTAGTATTTAGATATATATTATCTTTTTGGTTTATATTATGCATAGATGTTATGTTCATCTTTATTCAGTGCTCACATCAGGTACCAGCTCATGGGTTAGCTTATGGTCACTTATGACCATAAGCACCATTATCACGATAGGGGGTAGCCTCGTGTTGTGACAATCTTTGAGATATGTGTACTCTCCAAATAACCTTATTTCCCTTTATTAATCTAATAGCACCACCAAAAAATATAAAATATGAGAAGATAAAATCATAAAGAAACAAAAAAAAATGATAAGCAATTTTTAGGACTATAAGCAATTGCACAAGTGTTGTGATCTCTGTGATAAATTTAAGGAATAAAAAACTGGTTATAGATGCTCTATTAATAGTCTATAGCAGCTGAACTATTATTTCAACTAGCAGAATTATAGAAGCTACAAATAAGACCCTTTATCATAAAGAAGAGGTTACCAATAAAACCTATTCTCCACTCTCATGATGTACAAACCACACGAAACACTATAGTGAGAGAACAAAAAGTACATGTTGTAGAAGTCCTCACATTTGTGTTACCTAAATTGAACAAACAAGGTGCAAAAAACATTACTTGTATGACTTATCAAAACAAAAAAAATGATGTAACTTTGGATCACAACATTTCAACTATATATTGACACATACAACTCATATATAATCAACTATATAGAATATATCATGTGTAATTATGTATGTACCATTAGGATACTAATCAATTGAGCCTTTATCCCAAACTAGTTAGAATCAACTAATAAGAAGCCTTCCTATCCAGTTTGTTTTATTATTCTACAAACTGAGTTCATTTAATAAACATGGCCAAACACAATTGATAACTAAAAGTAACATAATGGAGTTTCATGAAAGACACTAAGTAGAGGAGAAGAAGTAGTAGTAACAGTTTAGAACTCAACTAAAAATATATCAAATACTGACAACTCAAACCTGGGTATAATCCCATAAATCTTTTTTAGTATCCATATGCCTCTAATTAAATATATCCAATAGGAAAAGGGTCACATTCCTCGCCAATGTGCCTAGGAAGCTGGTTAACTCAATAATAACTTCATCAATAGGACCAATATGTTGATTTCCTGATTGAGTATGATCAGGTTTTTCTCTTATAGACTATGTACCTTGTGCATTTGTGTTTTGCCTCTTGTTTTTCTAGTGAAAGGCCCTTCAGCTATAAGAAAATAGAAAAAATTAGAGGTCGTGAATGAATTCAATAACTTTCTAAGCTATATGTTACCTTGTTCTTCATAATGTTCAGTTGTTACAGGTCTGGCTGAATCAGCTATTTGGACTCGATCTTGTACATGTTGCTCTTCTATAGCATGATGCTCCACAACAGATTGTTCAATTTCTTGAGATGGTGGTTCTACTGGTGGTTGTTGTTCTTCAATTAATTTTAGAAGATTCTCTTTCTCCAATCGTATAACTTGAACAGTTTCATTTGTTGTTAATAATTGTTGTTTTCTATTTGCCATGGATAATAACAATCCAAGTTTAGTAAATGCTTGTTCCTTGCTCTTTTGTTATTTTATGAAGGCCCTTCTTTAATTATTTTTATCAAAATAGGATGGAACAAGTTAATTTTAGGAAGATTTCAGACTTAACTAACCAGTCAACCACGAACAACTTAACTGCAGTAAGAAATCACAAATTTGTACATTCAGTAGGCCTCTAGAAGTTGACTATAAGGTATAGAATCTAGTATTAAGAGTAAAATTTGATAAGAATCTTGAAACAGAAAAGAAAGACAGCAACAATATTGAATCACACAGGTAAGCAACACAAGAGGCAAGTTAAATGTTAGAAGATAGAATACTACCAATAGGAGGTTTAGTAAGATTTGAAGGGGTGTAGATACAATTCTAAGTGACGAAGCAGATTTTATAGCTACAAAAGGAAATAATACAAAAGTGCATTAGGAAGTCTAAACTATTAAATGGAAGAGGGTAATCCTACGTATGAGCAAAATCAAGAAAATAATGACAATATAATAACTAGTGAGCGTAGAATGTCACGCCCCAAAAATGATAGGTCATGATGGCACTTGTCGCGGTAAACATTAAAAAGTAATCCTATCACACAAACCGATACACGAAAGGTAAAAAGACAGAAATAACCTCAAGGTAAGGCTTCTAAAGCATAGCAATGCAGCCATAACTCCCAAAACCAGGTATAAATAGTATAAGAACGTGTCGACTACAACTTGAATCCAAAAAAATACATAAGATATCTACATACAAGAGAAACTCTGTCTCTAAAATGAAAGTAAGGACATAGTCTATAGAGAAAGGTAGTAGAAGACATCCGAACGCCCAAAAATCATCAACTACCTTGAAAGCTCCAGTAATCGCCCAGTTAAGCAACGTGGGGTGAACCCAAACCTGGATCTGCACTGGAAGGGTACATTATGAGTAAGTACGGTCCACCTGTACTCATTAGGTATTATAGGCCAATCGAGCAAAGTAGAAAATAAAGTACATAAAATACACATTAAAGGCACGTCACCTGCAATCAAAAATGTCCCACAATCGTAGCCCACTCCTTTTGCACTAATAGTTCTAATATATATATCACAAATACAACAACAGTACAACAAGTCTAACATAAGTATACATTAATCATAGGTAAGTACAGAGAAGAACATATATATAAAGGATGGTCAAGTATAAGTAACAGGGTATAGAGAAAGTAGACATATAACAAGTCAATACGTAAATTCAATCACAACATCAACATTATAAAGCAAAGGCAATGTATAAGAAGATAATGTTGATGACAATTATGATGTGATGATGATGCATGAGGTTGACACATAACCTTGAGGTTGACACACAACCATGAAATTAGCATACAGCCTTGAGTTTGGCACAGAGCCTTGAGACTGGCATACAACCTTGAGCGATATTCAATATTTCTAATGTTTCTAATATTTTCAGTAATTCCAGTACTTCTAACATTTCAAATATTTCCAATAATTCCAATATTTCTAGTGTTTTCAAAGAACATACATAACATAAGAAACAAATCAAGTACATATACATGACAATAAGTAAATATGAAGCAATAAAACAAATAAGTGAAATGACGCACATGATGACATGATAATGATGATGCAAGGTTCATAACCATTTAAAATGATTATTTCCATAACCAATCCACGTGATTTATTTCCACGACCAATCCATATGAAGTATTTCCACAACAAACCATAATGTTACAATTCCGCAACCACATGAGCCAACATCTACTCACTATTTCCACTATCCATGAAATTTCCACAAGATTCACATGCCCTCAAAGTAAGATTATATCATAATACTCCAAAGGCACCGCAATAAGCATTTCTAATAACATAATACAATTATTTTGATGTGTTCAAAGTTATCAAATGATCACATAAGATCCCACACGGCCACACATATCACATGATATCTCAGATTCAACAATTACATCATATTTAGGACCCACACAAGCACAACATATAGATAGCCACATTTCATGATTAGTTCCCAAACTTAACATGTTTTTGGGTATACAAATTAACTAGCCAGCCCAATCTGAAGAATTAATCCATAACTTACCACGACTGCCAGAACCGATCTGCTACACTTTGCTCTTGAAGTTCTACTCCTCACGAATGATCCCAAAATAACCTAAAATCAATAAATATAGAATCTACGCATCAAAACAAAGCCAACGATTCCCATATTTTAGTTCGGGGTTAAAATAGAACCCCAAAATGGGTTTTCAAAAAAGAAAGGAAAAATTATAACTTTACTTCAAAAATGTGTTCTCATACTATTAGAAGCTATAGCTAAAACCCAAGTCAAATCGACTCAAAAACGAGGTTTGAAATATTTTTAGTCTTTACCAGGTAAAACCTTTGAAATTTGTTAAAAATTCAAGAATCGAGGATGGTTTGAAGATGAAATCGAGGAAAATTAAGAAATTATAGGATTAGGAATGTTATTCAAGTAAAAAAGAGTGAAATTTGGGAATAAATCAAGTAATAAGGTTTTTGAGGTTTTGAGAAACAATTAATGAGAAAAGGATGAAATCTCACCTTAAATTTGTAAGAAAGTCATAAAATAGATGTTAATCTAGCTCACCAAACACCCATAAGCTTCACTTTTAAGATCTCACACTATTTTAGGGTTTAACTCTCAAAAGGTAAGGTGAAAGAAGGAACAAAATTGGGTAAAAGGGGTTTTTTATACTTGCACCAGGTTGCCAGAAAAATAAGGCATAAATTTCTCTTGCCAAATAAGATTAACCCTTTATTTGCCAGATTGCAACAACAACCTAGTGCACCAGATTTTTAAGTCCAAAACGGACTTAGACGGGGTACTCGAGATTTGTTTGGAGTGCGATATATGCAAAAGAACTATGTAACAACACTAAATTCAACGCTCTAGACTCAATGGAAATATCAGAATTTCAAAAGAATATCATTTTCACACAATCGACCGCAAAAATTCAAAATCAAAATTTTCCAAATCGAGGTTGAAATAAGATTTAAAAGCTGTAAAACCTAACCAAACATGTTGCCACCCTAAAATTGATATTTTAGATGCGTTGGTAAAGTCAAATTTTCTATCTGAGGTCATTTCAACCAAATATGGGTCCCACACTCATATTTTCAATTTTCCAACTTTTCAACCAATAGGTTGAAATGAGCTTGGGTGAATTGGGATCTAAACCAAAGATCTACCTAGCGTGAAATCAATATTTCAGAGCTGTTGGTGCGTCCATTCATCCATTCATTGCACAGATTAAAAGATAACAATACAGTTCCATAATAAGGCTCTAGAAGCCAACAAAAATCACAATTTCACACAAAAGGACCAAAATGCATCGAGAACCTTGCCAATCACCCCCACACCCTAAAAATGCTGCAATACAACTATGGGAAGGGGTAAAATGCTTAAATCACACAGAAACACATATTTTACCAAATTTTTATGTCGTTACATTATCCATCACCAAAAATCTAGTTCGTCCTCGAACTAAGGCAAAGAAATACTTGAATCAATGAAGAGTTGGGGATAAGAACTACACATATTAGAATCGACCTCCCACGTAGCCTCATCTATAGGTCGATGTTGCCACTGAACCTTAATCACAGGGATAACTCTAGAACGCAATAGTCTAATAGCCCTAGCCAAAATGGTGATTGACTCCTCAATAAAAGACAACCGCTCATCTAACTGAACCTACTCCCAATGAATGACATGGGAGTCATTGGGAATGTAACTACAAAGCAAAGAAACATGAAAACATGATAAAATTGATAAATCTAGAGGAAAATCTAACTCATAGGCTGCAGCACCAATAGTCTGAGGAATCTCAAATAGACTAATATACCTGGGTCTAATCTTGCCCTTCTTACCAAACCTCATCACACTCTTCATGGGTGAAACTCAAAGGAAAACATGGTCACAAACACCAAGTATCAAGGAACAAAGTCTAAGATCAACATAGTACTTTTGCCTACTCTGAGCTACTCAAAGTCAATCCTGAATAAAATGGACTCTATATAAGGACTCACAAAGCAAGTCCATAGCTTAAGGTTTAACCTCAGAAAAATCAATCAACCAATTGGACAAAGACAACACCTACGATATAATGCCTCAGAAAGAGACATATTGATACTTGATTGGTAGCTTTTATCATGGGAAAACTCTGCTAAAGACAAATGTTTCTCCCACTAGACACAAAAATCTATCACACATGTGCAGAGCATATCCTCTAAAACCTGGATAGTTCGCTCTGACTAACTATCAATCTAGGGTGAAATGTTGTGATAAGATCAACCTGAGTGCCCAACTTATCTAAAAAGTCTACCAAAAGTGAGATGTGAATACTGAACCACGATCTGAAATGATAGACATTGGCATACCACACAGACGCACAATCTCATGAATGTAGATACGAGCCAACCTCTCTGCACTAAAGGAAACCTAGACCAAAAGGAAATATGCCGACTTGGTCAATTGATCAATGATGACCCAAATGCTATCAAAACCATGTGAAGAGAGAGGTAAACTAGTCACAAAGTTCATAGTAAGTTGTCCCTATTTCTACTTAGGAATGGGTAACCTCTGAAGCAACCCACGTGGTCTCATATGCTTGGCTTCACCAACTGGCAACAAAGGCAACAAGCTACAAAATATTGTACATCGTTTCTCATACTACCCCACCAATAATGCCGCCTCAAGTCAAAATACATCTTAGTCACTCCCGAATGGATAGAGTACCTAGAATAATGGGTCTCCTCCAAAATTAATCTAATCTAAATACCCATCTCGCTACACAAACTTGACCACTAATCCTCAAAACACCATCTGAATCAAGTGAGGATTCTTAGCCTCGCCGCTCAACACCTTATCTCGAATCAACCTCAAATCCCCATCATCAAACTGATGAGCTCAAATCTACTCCATCAAAAAAGACCTAGCCTCTATAAAGGCCCAAACACACCCAGGGGTCAAAATATCAAGCCTAAAATCTAGTTGGATAAGGACTAAACCTCTAAGGAAAAAGACCTCTCTTGCGTCAAAAGATCTTCTAAGCTACCCATGCTAGTCAATTTTTTAGTTAAGGCATCCTCAACCATATTAGCCTTGCCCGGATAGTAGAGAATTTTCAAGTCATAGTCCTTGAGCAACTCAAAATGCTGCCTCATATTTAGTTCTAATTGGGTGAAGAAGTACTGAAGGCTATAATGATTTGAGAA
>NC_061112.1:43373341-43382853 GCF_002878395.1 Capsicum annuum | reverse complement strand
AGTTCTAATTGGGTGAAGAAGTACTGAAGGCTATAATGATTTGAGAAAATCTCATAATGGAATCGATACAAGTAGTGCCTCCATAACTTTAAGGCAAACACAACTATGCACAACTCTAAATGATAGGTAAGATAACTCTTCTCATAGAGCTTCAAATGATGGGAAAGCATACACAATTAACTTACCCTCCTGCATTAACATAG
The DNA here is from genome assembly GCF_002878395.1 of Capsicum annuum. NCBI lineage: Eukaryota > Viridiplantae > Streptophyta > Magnoliopsida > Solanales > Solanaceae > Capsicum > Capsicum annuum. The sequence goes on along the minus strand of NC_061112.1, from coordinate 43,382,650 downwards.
CACCCAATCTAACACTTAAAATATCATAAAACACGATAAAGCCCACGCCTTTTTTGGGTAAGGCCAAAATAGAAGCTGAAGTTAACAAATCCTTGAGCTTTTAAAAGCTCAACTCACAAGCATCAGACCACTAAAAAGAAATCTTCTTCTAAGTCAACTTGGTCAATGAAGCTGCAATGGATGAAAAACCCTCATCAAAACTCTGATAATAAACAACCAAATTAATAAATCTCTAAATCTATGTGACGAATGTAATACCCCATACTAATCTTAGCTCGATTCATCTTTTAGTTGCATACATATAGGGGGCTTAAGGCCTGAAATTTTCACTAAGTATTGGGGACTTAGTCATTTTCAATACCCCTAAACTTTGATGATCTTATTTTTAACCTTCCCAACCTCGGGATGTTAATTTTTGAGTTGATTCATGACCGAGGTTGTTTAAAGAATGTCTCGAGTGAGTTTCAAAAGTTTTGAACAAACATAGAGGTGTGTTTGGAAAACCAAACTAGTAGCACCACTGGAATAAGCGGATGTCTCCCTCTCTAGTCCACTGCTATAAGGCGGGCGCTGCCCATTCTAGTCCCCAGCTCTAAGACAGGCAACGCCCAGCCTATTCCACCACTTTAGAGCCTGCCTTTCCCCTCCCTATTTTTGTCCAACTTTTGTTCTTAGAATTTTCAGGGTATTTGTGTTATTTTCCTTCATCTAATCCATCTATAACATGAATTTGAGGCTTCTAAAGAGCATTATTTGCCCTTTCATTCATAATTTTTTCTCAAGAAACCCTTCATTTCCCCAAGAACAAGTCTAAACTCTTTCATAAGAAATCAACGAATTCAAGCTTCAAGTTCAAGAAATTCTTAAGAAATCTTTAAGAATTCATATAGTGAGGTATGTGGGATGTTCATCCATGGGTCCCTTTCACCCATGGAGCCCAAAAACTCTTTTCTTTTTAATCTATGAGTTTATACATGTTCAAGATGATATAAATCCATAAATCTCTTGTTAATTCAATGTCAAGTTATGGCTACAAGTTTTTTCAAGTGGAATGAGTCATATCATGTTTTAAGTGTTGTGAATTTCCATGTTATGTTTAATTGATTTCAGAATAATTCCCCAAATTATGAATTTAGCCAGGTAATCATATTGTTTCTCATGTTTAATACATTCCCATGATCAAATTTATGATCCTCACATATTTGGTGAAATATCTATACTTTGAGTCTTTGAATCATGATTTCATACTACTGTTGTAAACCTTAATATGGTATTTTGTAAGCATTTAGTGCTGGTAGGGTATGAACACCCGACACCAACATATTTTACATGCTTTCAGATCATTCAAGTAATAACTCAGTGAAACCATGACTGATGTTATTTACTAAAATATTTATGATCAAGACGAACTCTCTCAGTTATCAAAAGTAATGTTCAGTTAAACTTAGTTCAGTCCAATGTCAGTGTTAGTTCAGTTAGGAGTAGGATTTAGCACCGAGCGAAACCAGGGATGGGGGCTTACTTACCAGTAGAGGGTGCAACCCTTAGTAGCAATCTTTGAGTTACAAAACTACGTAACCAATATAGGTTTGATATAGCTACCTGCCAGTTTAGGGTTGACACATATCTCATGAGAGCACCTGCCAGTAGAGGGTGACTCCTTAGTCCTTAGATACACCAGTTTAGTGGATCCACATAGCCAGTGGTAGTACCCATGGCACAGTACTGACACCCTTTTAACTAGGGTTACAGGTTAGACCCTGATTAGCTCAGATTAGGGCATGTAAGTTATATGATACCTCCCATAATTTCAGTCTAGTTATTCAAACTAAGTATAGTTCCGTATTACATGATCAGTATTCAAATATCAGTTAATCAGTATACAGATAGCATTTAATCAGTAATCAGTAGTCTCATCTCAGGTTTGCTTGACCAAAGCATACAAATTTTTAGTTATTTACAGATTATATCAGTAATATGTTTATTCTTGGTTTTATATTCTCAGATTTTACATGTTCATGCATTTATACTCAATTATCTCATACATTTTAGTCAGTCCTTATCTCACATACTAGTACATTTAAAGTACTGATCGCATACTTTTATTTGAGCTATGTTGTCTTATAACTTAGGTTCGGATGCTCAATTTCTTGATCGCTCTTAGATAGCTCAGTATACTCAGCAGCAATAGTGGTGAGTCCTCATCTATCGAGGACATAATTTGTTTATTTTAGTTATTTAAGTATTTCCTTATGTTTTGTTAGTTGGAGTTAGTTGGGGGTTTGTCTCATCTACTCCTCAGTTAGTTTAGAGGCTTTCAGACAATTAGACAATCAGTTATGTAGTTAGTCAGTTACCAGTTCTTTTAGTACATTTTTGTCGTTTAGATAGATGGCTGGTTTTCAGTAGTTATCAGATGTTTTAGACTTGTGATGTAATTACATCTCAATATTCAGATTGTTATAACTTCAGTAGTTTATGTTTACCATACGTATTTTCTTATTATTTTATTTAGTACTCATAATAGGTACCATCTCATAAGTTAGCTTGTGGTCACTTTTGACCGTAAGCACCATTGTCATGATTAGGGGTAGCTTTGGGTTATGACAGAAAAGTAGGTCTATCCCAATCACGAGCTACTGTAACCTTTGTTGGATCAACCCTAATCCCCTCTTTAGTCACCACATGACTTAAGAAAGACATAGACTCTAACGGAAACTCACTCTTAGAGAACTTAACATACAACTTTTCATCCCTTAATCTCAGAAGCACAATTTGCAAATGCTTTTTTTGCTAAACCTCACTCTTGGAATAAACCAAGATATCATCTATAAATACAATAATAAAGGAGTTGAGATATGCTTGGAACACCCAATTCAAGAACTCCATGAATCTGGTAGGGGCATTGGTCATCCTTAAAGACATGACCAAGAACTCATAATGACTATATCAAGTCCGAAAAGATGTCTTCGAAATATCTGAAGCTCTAATCCTAAACTGGTGATAATCATATCTTAAATCAATCTTTGAAACACTGCAGCACCCAGAAGTTGATCAAATAAATCATCAATACAAGGAAGAAGATACTTATTCTTAATCGTCACCTTATTCAACTTTTGATAATCAATACATATATACATAGACCTATCCTTATTCTTCACAAACAAGATAGGTGCATCCCAAGGTGATGCACTAGGTTGGATAAATCCCTAATCTAATAACTCCTGCAATAGATCCTTTAATTACTTTAACTCGATTGGGGTCATACTTTAAGGAGGAATAGAAGTGGGCTTGGTGCCTATATCAACATTAATAGCAAAATCAATATCATGATCTAGAGGCAATATAAGCAAATCTATAGGAAACACATCCATAAACTTATGAACAATATAGATAAAATCAAAGAAAGGAGGTGAAACAACACTAGTATTATAAATATGAGCCAAATAAGCTAAACATCCCCACTCTACTAATCTATGATCCTGAAAAAAGAGATAACACTCTTGGTACCCAAATGAAGCACCAAGTTATCCATAGTACACCCAACTGAGTTAAAGTCACGATGTTAGAAAAATAATCTAAGAAAGCATGATAAGGATCTAATCAGTCCATACCCAAAATAACATCAAAATCAATAATATTTTACATAAGTAAATCTACCCAAGACTCACAGCCACAAAAGGTCACAACACAATATCAGTATGCTCGATCACTACTAAAGAATCACCTAATGCATAGATACGCAAATAGGCATGGCAAGAGGTTCAGTAACATAATCAAAACCCAAAGAAAAATACACAGACAAATTGGAGAAAGTCAATCTGGGATCAAATAACATAGATACAAATCTAAAACAAACGGGGATGATACCTGTGATCACAGCATCTAAAGCCTCTACCTCAGGTCTGGCTAGTATAGCATAGCATTGCCCAGGACCACTAACTACCTGAGTAGCCATACGACCACCAACTGCTTGAGTGACCCCATGACCACCCCCACAAGCTCCACACCTTTGCCCCTCACACATTTGGTAGCACCTCTACCTTCCACTACTACTTTCACTACTAAAATAAGAGAAGCCCTAGCTACACAATGGGGTCAGTCCTTAGCCAAATGGCCAACCTTACGACATACAAAACAAGTCTTATGGCTCTCCTTAATAAAAGAAGGAACCACTGGGCTCGAATGGCCATTGTGCACTGCTGAACTCAAAGATCCACAACCTGAACTCTATAAGGCCGCCTGTACTAGCCTATTCTAATAACCATGAGAACCTATAAGATATCGACCACAAGAAGCCTGACCTCTACATTATCTAAATGGCACACCGTCGTGGTGACTTTCTATGATAATCTAATAATACCCTCTTTCATCTTCATATAATCCACAATTCTCTAAAAAGATACTCCAAATATAACCATCTGATAAGTAGCAAATACGAGGCTAAGGGGAGAGTCCCCTAGCACTCTTCCTAGATGGGGTTGATCCATGAACCCATCCACTCCCCTGAGTCCGTCCATGACTCGAGGCTCTCTATCAGGGAAAAGGCTCTACATCTCTGACCTCATGGCACCTAGTCACACCATTTTCACAAAAAAGAGTGAAATACAATGCAAAACTCAAGGTATACAAGAAACTTGCATGATAAGGAAAAAAATAAGAGAAGTTTTCCTAAAGACATCCTATAGCCTTTTGAAAATAGATACGGATGTCTATGTAATTATAATGGCTCGAGACTACCCCCTAGTCGTCACACGGTTCTTGGAACTACAAGCGGGCCCTAGCTAAACCATAAACTGGCATACTGTAAAGCGACTAAATTATAATATAATAAACAGTTATTTTGTTGTACAGAAACATAACTGTACTAAAAATAAAAAATAGATACAATACTAATTAAGCTTTATAATCTGATAAATCAAAAGGATGAAACTAGAATTACATGACTGACTCTGACTGACATCTATGAAGCCTCTACTCTACTTACTATAGATAGTTGGGACATGCCTCCAACTACCACTAATCAATACACATGAAAAGTAGATAAATTATACATGAACTAAAACTATATAGAGTTCCCAAAGTAGAAAAAGTCATCACCTGCTGGCTAGAATCTGAAATTGTCTGATCGTGATGTATGGGCTATAATTAGAACCTATATTTTGACACACAGACATATGTGTGGATCAGTACTTCTAGAATGTACTGAGTATGAAGAGGTGAATGCAATAAGTGAAATTGATTTCATATGTAATCGTAAAACAAGAATGCTAAGTGTAAGTAGACTCACCAATAGCTGGAATAAACTGGAAACTAAAATATCTTAAAGCATGAGTGACAAACATTTTCTGATTAGATGGTAAATCTCTACACTTAGTTTCTATAAACTTTACTTTAATGATATAAGTATAACTAAAGCTGGGATATGGTAGAACATGGATACTGTATGAATACTGAGTCTTTAACTACGTGATAGAGATTGATATAAATTAAGGATCTGAATATACAATCACAGCGAGTACAAATGCATAAACATACAAACTTATTTGATTGACTGAATGACTGATAGCTGAATAATGGTCATGTAAGTTTGATCTATACTTAGTCTGGATAACTGGACTAAAACTGTAGAGTATTATACATATAAGGTAAGGACTGACTAAGTAACATAAGGTAACTGAGCATGAATTCATGAAAAACTGTATTATCTGAGAATGCAAGGCTAAATTATTCTTAAACAGTCTATAAAATGAGGTAATGAAATACTAATAATTGAATAGCTGATAAATATATGCTATGGTCAAGCAAACCTAAAACATAGTTACTAATCTGATTGCTGGACTGAGACTATGACTAAGACTATAATTGAGACTGTAACTAAGACTGTGACTGAGACTGTAACTGAGACTGTAACTAAGACTATAACTGAGACTATAACTTAGATTATAGCTAAGACTGTAACTAAGACTGAGACTGATACTGCAACTAAGACTGTAACTGAGCTCATACTAGAATTAAATACTAAGTTTTGATATCTGAGTAACTGATAGATGAGATTATTAATAATTGAGTTACTGATAACTGGGTGACTAATTTTAATAGTCTTGATTCTGTAGAACTGAACTGAATTCTATATTGAGTTGGGTGACTATTTTTGACAGTCCTGATTTTGTAGAACTGAACTGAGTTCTATATTGAGTCTGAAGCTAAAATTGTAACTGTGGAAGGTATCATCTAACCAAGATGTCATAATCTGAACTAATCGGGGTCCAACCAATAACCCCAGTTAGAAGGGTGTCAATACCATGCCACGGGTACTAACACTGGCTGTGTAGATCCACTAAACTGGTGTTTGAAAGGACTAAGGAGTAACCCTATACTGGCAGGAAACTCATGAGATATGTGTCAACCTTACACTGGCAGGAAAACATCTCAAACCTACATTGGCTATGTCATTATGTAACTCAAGGATTGCAACTAAGGGTCAAACACTCTGTTGGTAGGAATGCCTCCATCCCTGGGTTCACTCAGTGTTAAATCCTACTCCCAACTAAACTGACTCGAAATACTAACTGGTGCATGCACTGTTAATTGATAACTGATAAGCTCAGGTTATGGTATTCTAAAAATAATAGTTCATATGAATTCTGAGGTAATTATTAATGATTAGACTGATATTGGGACTAAAACTAGACTGTACTAGGCTTGACTGAACCTAAACTGATTTTGTATTGTTGAGTGACCGAACTGGACTGAGTTTACCGAGTTCTGTAACTAACTTAGTACTACTATGTGTGACATTACTGATACTATTCTATAGATACTATAAATCTAGGCAAACAACTAAATTTTCAGGTATTAAATACTCCCAGGACTTGATAGCATTGATAGTAAAGCATAGCATGACCTAGAAAGCATTTCATAAACTACTAATTCACCATGCATTCATTTAGAAATTTTGTCAAACACTTGAGGGGCATGAACTTGAATATGGGAATATCTTAAAAATGGGAGCATAGAATGATTACTTAAGAAAAATCATGAATTGGGTAATTCACATGTAATTCACTAGAAATAGGACATGAGCATTTCATCAAAACATGTAAAATTCATAACATGAATGTAAAAATGTCTTAAATATGAGGGAATAATAGAGTTACATGGAAAAGTTCATAGCTTGGGGGTTCATCTTGAAGTTGACTTAACATGATATGGGAATTTCATCAAACATATGGACGGCATGAATTTAAAACATGAGAATATTGCTAAACATCAAGAATTTAGGATATATCATGGTATTTACTTGAATAATGCTTGGGAAACTCAAATTCATAGCATGGGGAATTCAAAATCTTGCATGGAATCTTGATTTTTATGAACATTTTTCACCTCAAAAGCGAATCAAACATAAGCATAAAGATCATGAAACTCATATTTGCATAGGAATTATTTAGATCATAGCTTATAAACATAGGAATGATGGTTCAAAGACTAGCTCAAAAATGTGGGCTATTACATTATCTCTTCCTTGGAAACATTCATCCTCGAATGAGACTGGTTAGACTGAGAGTACTGTACGAAGGAAACTGAGATCACATTCTTAACATGACTGACTTGGAATATGATTGCATAACTAATTCTGAAATATGATACATGAACTGAATATCATGAACTAAACTGGTTTCTTGAATACATGCAATGACATGAGAATGATTGTAAGACTGGGATAGAAATAAGAACTATTACTTCAAGCTGGATCTTATTTTGTGAAGAAAAACAAAAGGTTTAGGACATGAATACTCGGAGTATTATAATACATCTCCCCCTTAGGATACTTCATCCCCTGACTGATACTGACTTGGCTGAAATACTAAGAAAAAACTAAGATGATGCACGAGAAACTTATGGACTGACCCATGACTGAATATCTAGGATCTAAAACTGATGCATATGCATAAACTGATCTGAATTTAAAATTTGCATGGACGTGAATTACCTCATAAATAGGAAAGATGGAAAACCTTAGGAACTTGTCTGTCTAACTGCCAGACAGGATTACTAGCTATACAGATTGAATTATACTAAAATCTTATACTCAACTATACAATCCACTTGTACACCAAAATGACATTCTAGCCTATCTTCATAACAACATATGAACTTATAGGCAAACAACCACAAAAGCATCTTTCTCATTTTCTCTAAACCTCTATTCTTAAAACTTTCATGTACTAGCCCAAGAAAACACACATAGAATTTTTAAAAATTATGACATAAGGAGAGGTCACTAAAACTTCGAACATGAGGAACTAAAGCACGAAAGGATAACTTTGTCACTTAACTGATGCCTGAGAAATAGAGTATCAAAAGCAAGAATTTATCAAAGAGAACTAAACTAATGACATACATGACATAATCTGAATTTTGTTGATTATTAGGAGTGTAGCATGAGCACTGAAACTGAACATACTATAAAACATGAGTAACAGAGTCATAAGCTGCATGACCTAAGTTTGGAGTTCAATATTTCATGAAACACGATTTGTACTGCTGAGTGAACTGGAACTCCACATACTAGAAACTGAAAGCGTACATGGTTTTTTTATTAAATGCGTGAATATGAGCTGTGATAAAGGAGCTGACACATTAGGCATGAGTAGATATCATGATGACTGAAAAAATTTGCACTAAGATAAGAATAGGTAGGGAATCGTACTTCCTTACTGCTTTTCTACACATACTGGCACTACTACTAGAATTTGAGAGCTTAGCCGGGTCACTTGTTCTATTATCACATACTTACACTCTTTTTTACACATACTTACCTCACTAAATGCATCATCTACTTCTGTTTCTTCATAGACTACTAATATCACATCTCCTAACTCACATCCACACCATAATACTTAATTTCAAATCAATAAACTTATATTCTTGCATGCACTATTCAAGCCTACTAATTTATCATTGGTACAACTATACCTAAATACATAATCTGCTCAATCTGGATAATGCTTTCTCAACTCTACTACTGCTAAACTTTTAGGTTCATGATTTTAACTCTAGATCATATACTGTAAAAGGAATTCTGAGAGGAAACCTGAAAGCATATCTGAATTTGGCGTAGTGCACAATTTTCATGGACATGAATGAAATATTTCAAAATTTAGGACACAAGGGTACTGATGGGATACTTTTTGAGCCAACATGCAATCCCATAACTGTCTGTGGGGACTGACTAAGGAAACACTATCTATAAGGACTTAAGATTCACTATTTCTGTCGCCTTAAAACTAGGGAAGAGTTAGC
>NC_061112.1:43313730-43370341 GCF_002878395.1 Capsicum annuum | reverse complement strand
CTTAAGATTCACTATTTCTGTCGCCTTAAAACTAGGGAAGAGTTAGCATGAATTGAGCAAGACTAGGATCTGCATAAATTTCTTAGATAATAGTTCTACTGCACGATCTGAGAATTAAAAGAAGGAAAACATTTCCTAAATGCCTTGTAGCCTTTTGAAGAAAAGTACAGACGTTTCCTTATCGTTCTGCAAGACTCTACTAGACATGGCTTCATAGACACCCTAGGACACCTAAACTCTGTGCTCCGATACCAAGTTTGTAATGACCCGAGACTACCCCCTGGTCATCACACGGTGCTTGGAACAATAAGTGATCTCAAGCCAACCTATAAACTAGCATAGTATTAAGCAACTGAATTATAACATAACAAATTGTTGTTCTACTATACAGAGACATGATTGTACTAAAAATCTAAAATAGATATAATACTAATAAAGCTTTACAATCTGATAAATCTGAAGGATAAATATAGAATTACATGAACGACTTTGACTAACATCTATGAAGCCTCTACTATGTAGACTATAGATAGTTAGGACATGCCTCCAACTACCACTAATCAATACACATGGAAAATAAATAAATTGTACATAAACTATAACTGTCTAAAGCTTTACAACTTTCTGATCGTTATGTGTGGGCTGCAATTAGTACCTACATTATGAAATAATGTAGCCACACAGACATATATGTGGATTAGTACGTCTGGAATGTACTGAGTATGCAAGGGTGAATGCAATAAGTAAAATAAATTTCATACGTAATTGTAAAACATATAATCTAAGTTTAAGTAGACTCACCAATAGGCTGGAATAAAATGAAAACTAAAATATCTTAGCGTATGAGTGACAAATATTTTCTAGTAAGTGGTAAATCTCTACACTTAGTTTTTGTAAACTTTACCTTAATGATAAAAGTATAATTGAACCTAGGATATGATAGAACATGGATACTGTATGAATACTGAGTCTTTAACTACGTGATGGAGACTAACATAAATTGAGGATCTGAATATACAATCATACTTAGCACGAATGCATAAACATACTAACTTATCTAATTAACTGAATGACTGATAGCTGAATACTGGTCATGTAAGCCTGAACTATACTTAGTCTAAACAAATAGACTGAAATTGTAAATTATAATACATATGAGGTAAGGACTAACTGAGTAAAATGAGGTAACTGAGCATGAATTCATGAAAAACTGTATTGTCTGAGAATGCAAGACCAAGCATATAGAATGATTTGAAATAGTCTGTAAATTGAGGTATTAAAATACCGATAACTAAAAAGTTGATAATTGTACGCTATGGTCAACCAAACCTAAAACTAAGTTACTGATCTAATTACTGGACTGAGACTATAACTGAGACTATAACTAAGATTATAACTGAGACTATAACTGGGATTGTAACTATGACTGTGACTAAGACTGTAACTGAGACTGTAACTGAGCTCATAATGGAACTGAATACTGAGTTCTTATAACTGAGTAACTGATAGATGAGATTACTGATAACTGAATTACTGATAATTGGGTGTCAATTTCTAATAGTCCTGATTCTATAGAACTGAACTGAGTTCTATAATAAGTTAGGTGACTATTTCTAATAGTCCTAATTTTATAGAACTGAATTAAGTTCCATACTGAGTCTGAAGTTGAAACTGTAACTAGGGGAGGTATCATCTAACCAATATGCCCTAATCTAAACTAATCAGGATCTAACCTGTAACCCCATTTGGAAGGGTGTCAGTACCGAGCCAAGGGTACTAACACTGGCTGTGTGGATTAACTAAACTGGTGTCCTAAAGAACTAAGGAGTAACCTTATACCGGCAGGAAACTCATGAGATATGCGTCATCCCTAAATTGGCAGGAATACATCTCAAACCTATGCTAGATATGTAGTTCTGTAACTCAGGGATCACTACTAAAGGTTAAATCCTCTGTTGGCAGGAATGCCCCCATCCCTGGATTCACTCGATGTTAAATCCTACTCTCAACTGAACTGACTCAGAATACTAACTGGTGCATGCACTATTAACTGATAACTGATAAGCTCAAGTCATGGTATTCTAAAAATAATAGTGCATACAGATTCTGAGGTAATTATTAATGGTTAGAATGATACTAGGACTGAAACTAGATTATACTAGGCTTGACTAAACCCACACTGATTTTGTATTATTGAGTGACCGAACTGGACTGAGTTCACTGAGTTCTGTAACTGACTAAGTACTACAATTTGTGAAATTACTGATACTATTCTGTAGCTACTATAATTCTAGGTAAACAACTAAATTTTTGGATATTAAATACCCCCAAGGATCGATAGCATTGATAGTAAAGCATAGCATGACCTTAAAAGCATTTCATAAACTACTTATTCACCATGCATTCATTTAGACATTTTGTCAAACACTTGAGGGGCATGAACTTGAACATGGGAATATCTTAAACATGGGAGCATAGCATGATTACATAACTAAAATCATGAATTGGGAAATTCACATGTAATTCACTTGAAATAGGACATGAGCATTTCATCAAAACATGTAAAATTCCTAATATGAACTTAAGAATGTATTAAACATGAGGGAATAATAAAATTACATGGCAATGTTCATAGCTTGGGGATTCATCTTGAAATTGACTTAACATAATATGGGAATTTCATCAAACATGTGGAAGGCATGAATTTTAAACATAAGAATATTGCTAAACATCATGAATTTAGGATATATCAAGGTATTTACTTGAATAATGCTTGGGAAACTCAAATTCATGGCATGGGAAATTCAAAATCTTGCATGGAATCATACATGGGCTGAATTAAATTTAAAATACCATGAAAACATAAAATTCAATCTTTCTTGAACATATATAATACCATAATAATGGAAAATTCATTCTTTAATTAAAATAAAAGAGTTTTTGGGCTCCATGGGTGAAAGAGGGCCCATGGATGAACTCCCACATACCTTAAAACTTTAATCTTGAAGGAGGAACGCCATCTTGAAAGCATTCTTGAATTAGAAAACTTGAGTTCTTGCTTTTCTTGAAGAAAAATTGATGAAGTTCTTGGTGTTCTTGAGGAGGCTAGGGATTTTTTTTGAGAGAAAAGACGAAATTTGAGTGTATATTGCTTTTGGAGGCTAAAATTAAGTGTTATGGGCAGATTTGGGTGAGAAGTGAGAAAAGTGTCCCTAGACCCTTTATAAAGTGAAATAGCATGTGAAACAGTCTCTTAATGTGTTGTCCGTTGCATCGGTAATCGCACTGACAACCAATGCAGCGCGTCCCAATCGTGTCGGCTTACTGCCTCACACAGAAAATGCCATAACTTTTTACTCGGGTATCGGATTTAGGCGAAATTGGTATTATTGGAAAGCTAATTTAATTATCTATAATTTGATGAGTCTTAATCTACAAAATTCAATATATATATATATATTAAAATTTATACATGTTTAAAGTACACCCTTGTAGAATCAAATGACAAACTTTGGACGAATCAAAGGCTCTAAGCTCAACTTTATTATAAGTGATTTTTATGAACATTTTTCACCTTAAAAGCAAATCAAACAGGAGGATAAGGATCATGAAACTCATATTTTCATGGGAATCATTTAGATCATAGCTTATATGCTTAGGAACGATGGTTCAAAGACTAGCTGAAAAATGTGGGGTATTATAGTACTGATCTATGAGACTCTATTAGACATCCCATTCTTACATCATTCAGACCAATGAAACCGAGCTGCTCTAATACCAATTTGTCACGACCTAAAAATGATACGTTATGGTGGCACTTATTACAGTGAACCTTGGCAAATAAGCCTATCACACAAACCAATACACAAAGGATAAAAAGATGGAAATAACTCCAAGGCAAGGCTTCTAGAATAAAGACGAACCATAAAAATATAATAAATATGGAAAGAAAAATAGTAAAGTAGCAATAAATCCAAAAATTGGATGTCAATAGTATAAGAACTTGTCGAGTACAACTTTAATCCAAAAGAAATACATTAGATATCCAAATACAATAGAAACTCAGTCTCTGAAATGAAAGTAAGGACATAGTCTATAGAGAAAGGTAATAGAATACATTCGGATGCCTGAAAATCATCAACTACCTTGAAAGCTCCAACAATTGATCGAGTTAAGTAATGTGAGGTGCACCCAAACCTGGATCAGCACCAGAAGGATACGATAAAAGTGAGTACAGTCTACTTGTACTTATAGATATCATTGGCTGATCGAGCAAAGTATAAAATAAAGTACATAAAATACACACTAAGGGAACGTGACCTGCAATCAAAAAATATCCCACAGTAATAGCCCACACCACTTTCAGATGACGCTGATGCTCAATAGTGGGTACGCAATCTTCCTCTAGCTAAATCTTATGCATACATATGCCAGGAGAAATACCAATTATATCAGCAATAGTCCAACCAATAGCTCTCTTGTACCTCTTCAGAACAGAGATGATAGCCTCTACCTGTTGTTCGCCTAAATCAGCAGCAATAATAATCGGCAGTGTATTTCCACTACCCAAGAACACATACGTTAGATGACTGGGTAGCTCTTTCAATTCTAGCACCGGTGGCTCTTCAATGGATGGCTTCGCCGGTGGTGAAGGTCGATTCTTAAGATCAAGGTCCAGCTTCTTGGAGGCATAAGAATACTACCCCATTCCTATCAAAGCATAGATAGTTTCTTCGTACTCTTCAATATCCTCACGCTTAAAGTTCAAAAGCACAGCAGCCAATGGCTCAACAGTAAGCTGCTTCTCTACAGATAATTTCTTCTCATCCTCATAATAAACATCAGTTATTGAGAACACATTCATATCTTTGGGTTGCTTCATTGATTTTCATACATCAAAATGTACCACTTCATCATTCATTCAAAATAAAAGCTCATTTGCTCGTAAATCAATCAGCACACTTCTTGTTGTGAGGAAAGGTCGACCCAAGATTATGGGTACCTCAAAATCAACCTTGCAATCCAAAATAACAAAGTCTGTAGGAAAAATGAAGGTAGAAACCTTCACTAATACATCATATAAGATACCAACAGGTCGTTTTACCGACCTATCTACCATTATAAGCCGCATGTTGGTTGGTGTAGGATCGCCTAACCCTAACTGTCTATAGATGGCTAGTGGCATCAAATTAATGCTAGCCCCTAAATCATATAAAGCCTTGGCAAAATCTAAAGATCCAACTGTGCAAGGAATAGTGAAAGCACCCAGATCTGCCTTCTTCTGTACTAAAGACCTCATGGAAATTGCACTGCAATGATGAAAATTATCTACCAGTTCATAGCTCGCTGCCCTTTTCTTTGTCAAAAGGTCCTTCATGAATTTGGCGTACCCTGGCATTTGCTCCAGTGCCTCTACCAAAGGCACACTAATAGTCAGCTGCTTCAGCATGGTCATGAATTTACTGAACCTGGTGTCATCATCTTTCTTCTTCAGTCTCTGAGGAAAAGGTGGTGGTGGATTTGGAAGAGTTTTCTTCACCACTTCCTTTTTATTGTGCTTCCCATTATTAATCTGTTCAGACTGCTGACATCTAGGTGTAGTTCATGAACATTCTCATCCTGATCTTCAACTTCTACAGAATTATCACAATCCGCTTCAATGATATTCTCCTCTATACTATCAACCACGGGCTTGCCCTTGGATAAATTTTCCAATACTTTACCACTCCTGGTTGTAATAGCCAAACATGATCCATCTTTTCTTGGATTTTAGACAGTGTCACTTGGTAAAGTGCCAGCTTTTCTTTGATTGAATGCCGCTGATAGTTGACTCATTTGTTGTTTCAGCTGTTTTATTGAAGTGGAATGCGAGTCAACTAATTGATTTATTGAGGACAAATCATTTTTTACCTCAGTTACTCCCGTATTGGTTGCCTCCACTCCTTTCAACAGCTTAGCCATTATGTCCTCCATGGACATCTTCCCAGAGCTAGGTGCAGCAGCTTCACGATTTCGAAGAGGGATATACAAACTGCTCCTGTCATTCTTATTCTTCCAATTCCCTTGGTCTCAATCCTTGTATCCGGATTTTTCATAATAGTTCCGACCTTGGTTTCCTTGGACATTGCCTTGGAAACCCCCCTGATTATTCAAGTAATTTGGTTCCTCCTTAGAATCGGAGTCATCTCTTCCCTGTGATACAACAGGCTTGACCTTTTCTGTCTTCCCTGATAATAAATTCTTGGTAAGAAGGTCCATCTGCATTTTCATGTGAGCCATATCCTGGTCATGTTCCTCTTCTCTTCGCCTCTGTTCAACCGTCATGCCACTAGATACAGTAGAGCTTGCTACCTCAGAATCCCTGGTATGCTAAGCTCTACTCTACTTTGTCATACGATCCAGCATATCACATGCCTCAATAAAAGTAATGTCCATGAATGACCCACCCACAGCATTATCAACCACTGGCTTAGTCACCAAGTTCAAAGCCCTATTAATATTTCCATCAAGTGGACATTGGTCATCTGATGATTTGGGCACCGCATAAGCTTCTTCTTGAACCTCTCCCATGTCTCGTGGAGAGCTTCAGTTGGAAGCTATCTGAAATTGCTTATCTCATCTCTTAGTTGTGCTCTCTTGGATGGCGGAAAGAATTTTTCTAGGAAAGCTTCTTTTAGTTGTCTCCAATTAGTAATAGAGTCAAGAGTTAGCCCATTTAACCATAGAGTTGCCTCTCCAGATAGAGACAACGGAAATAAGTGCAGTCGTATCGCATTCTATCCAACCCCTAGATTGTCAAACGATTTGCATGTTGAGATAAAATTAATTAGATGCATATTTGGATCATCGCCTGCAAGTCCACCAAATAACCCTTTGAGTTGCAATAGCTGGATCATGGTGCTAGTGATATTGAACTTGGCTCCGAGTGCCAAAGGCGGAGAAATAATAGCCCCTGTGGCACCAGCCCCATCTAAGTCGTCATCATCATTATCAAAAGCAACCTGCACAGCACGGCGTTCAGGTCTCATTCTAGCTTGACGATCTCTGTTAACATTCCTGTTCACTGGTGCAACCACATTATCTGCATGCCTTGGATTTAATAACTCATCATCACCCAGGTCCTCATCATCAAGATTTGGTACCCGACCTGGGTTGTCAGCATTCTATTGATTTACTTGCGCAGCTGCCAATGCAGCTAATCTAGCCTGCTCCTGTTGAGTGGCTATCCTTTTAAGGTCTTGTTGCGCATCCATTCTGCCAATGAGATGTAGTTCAGGATTTATAGGTAATAATGGCTGACTAGAACTTCGTGTATTTGCCATGCACTCCACTAAACCTGAACAAAACAAAACAATAAACAAAAAGTAAAATTTGAGAATCTTTGATCAAAGGGTCTATTAACTATCACAAACTTAGTTGACAACCGTATTCCCTGGCAACGGCGCCAAAATTTGATACGCCCAAATTACAACTCTCGTTAGAAAGTGTAAGCGGTCGCTGTCAAATATAGAACCCAACTGGGTTGGGTGTCGAATCCCACAAGGAATACTATGATCACTAAGTATTGCGATTATTATTAAACTGTTGGTTGAAGGTTCCAAGATAAGGGGGGTTTGGTTTAAGTGCACAATAATATTATCAGTGTAACGATGCGATGATATGTGTAATTATATTTAATAATAGAGAATGATAAGTTAGAGTTATGTCCACCTTGTAGCTTCTACTTCTCTATTAACTATGAGTAATATGGATTTTATACATGCATGCACTTATAGAGAGACGTATTCTAATTCTAAATCCAAATGTTTTTCAACCATTAAGGATTTATTCACCTTAGTTCATTCGAATCCAAAGTGTGCAACAAATTATATGAACTCCCCAAGAAGTTAATCCTGCTAGGGCATTAACGTGTAAAATAGAGGTTGGAAACCCTATTTTCTCGTCACACTCTCTTTTCCAAACAGTAACTTTTCTATCGAACAAGTTATTGCTACAATGGCACATTCCCTATGTTTGCAACCATGAGAATTCAATCAAGACGAAGAGAGTAATGATATAAGTGGCGTGACACATCATAAATTCACAAACCCATAGCAATAGAGAGTATACTACAAGGTTTCCATAACCCTAACAAATAATCTTAGCTACTCATGAATAAAACAGAAATCAACATAGAAATATTCATCATACCAAAACTTAGAACAATCTTGGTGATGAAGATGACTAGCGAAATTAAGAGAGAAACACGTTTCTCTCTCTCTGTCCTCAGGCTAAGCCGATTTTTCCTTATTTCAAAACAATACAGAATGTCAATTATGAACTAAAAATTCAGCAATCATGCTTTTAATAACATCCTTCTCTAATAAATTGCTACTGCATCCTGAACTATTTAAAAATGTGAGTTTTCCCGGGAAAAAGTTCCCATGCGTCACATTCAGTCCAAGAGCTGCTTTCCTTTTTATGTGAAGTTTTCCTTTGCTGTCCACAGGTCCCCAAAGTGCTGAAATCTTCCTCATTAGTACCTGAAAAGTATGCTAATCACATAGGTCAGCTCACTTAACTGAAAATAGACTAAAAGTGCAAGAATTATGTATTTTATCCTCAAAACTTAGCTAAAACATGGGTAAGTTATGGTGCTTAGACATATAAATACGCCCAACATCAGAATTACCCAGGTGCGGTGGATGATCTGATGGACCGTCGAGTCTACAATGGACCATCTTGACCAAGGAAAAAACTCCCTTTTCTAGCCTAAGTGCAACAGCCAAGACAGCAGACCGTCGGGTTTACGACAAACCATTGCTGTGACCGTCGCACTGAGTTAATGTGGCCTCACCCTGGCCATCGTGCAATGGATGATCCGACAGACTATTAGACTTGCGATGGACCATCGCATCAAGGCAGTGTGTCCCATTCCTAGCCAATGTGCTACGAATAACCCGATGGACCGTCGAACTTACGACGAACCATTGCATTGAGGCAGTGTGTCCCATTTCTAGCCAACGTACGACGGACAACCTGACGGACTGTCAGACATGTGAAGAACCATCACTACAACTGTTGTAGCCCCCGTTCAGTGTTTTTAACTCATTTTAAAAAGGGTCTTTTGGGTCTTTTCCCTTTTAACCCACAGATATATTCCAAACGAACTTCATAGCCTCATTACCTCCCAAAATATCCAAAGGATAGGGTTTCTCCCTTAAGAGCAAATTTAAAAACCTTCTCCAAGAAATCCAAGAACTCACCATAGATTCAACAAATTGAGTTAAGATTTGAGTTCCTCAAGTTCAAGGGTTGCAAGAACCCTCTCTCAAGAGTAAGAAGAAATGTTTACAGTAAGCTTGTTTATCCAATTTCATAATCTAAGGTATGTGGGGTTTTGAACAAGGGTAATCCTTTCACCCTTATGCCCAAAGTCTTATTTAAACTACAATTTCTCTGCAATTTATGATATTTTACATGAAATTGAATTGGGGGGTTTTCACCCATTGTTATTAGTTGAAAGCTTTTGATGTTTCCGTTGAATTGAGAGTCTAATGGCATGATTTTTACATGTTTTCTTAAGAAATTACAGCTAGGTCTATACCCCATGATTTTAATCCTTGAGATGTTAATAGTTGAAATATTTGAGATATTGAAGTATATGAGTATGTTGAGATTTTGAGACAAATTGCTAAAATTTCCAGATTTCTAGATTAGTTATGAATCTATATGCTATCCATTATGATTTTGACGAGTTTTAACTTGAGATTGAATTATGGGTTATTAATCCCTACTTGAGACTTGAGATTTTATGAACTCTTGTGCTATAAGCACCTATGATTTGAGTATTCTGAGATTATTGAGAAATGTTTTGAGCTAATAGTCATTCAGTTTTTGAAATCCACTCTACTACATAAGATTACCGGTTTGATTATTGGGTTCATGGTAAACCATGAGATTATTTCTAAAAGTGGATTTTTACGAGATGAGCACAGATAATCTAAAGGGAGTAATATTTAGCACCGAGCCGGTAAGTTACTATGGTTTCTTACCTCAAAACTATGTGCCACCGTAGGTTGGACCTGAGGCCGAGTTTATGATTATTATTGGGCCTAAGGACAAGTTGATATTGGGCCTGGGGCTGAGTTTGTTTAGTGATCACTAGACCTAGGTTATACTCCTTGGCAAGAGTATGACGCCTCTCCCCAACATGAGGTTTCTTCCTTAGGAGGAAAAGATGTTGAACTCCATGTAGCTCGCATGTTTTATGTCGGTTAAGAGGACCTCCCTTGATATTTAAACTTCGAGATTAGTTACTCCCTAAACTAAAGTATTTTTCCATTGAGATAAGATATTTTCCTTTAAAACTAAAATACTTTCCCGTGATATGAGTATTTTTCCCTAAAGCTTAAAATGAGATATTTTCCTAATGTGAATGAAATGCCTTCAAGTATGTTCGAAAGTCATATGATTTCGAATTCCAAGTATTTGAGTTCAAAAGAGTTATGACTTCTTGAGCATTGAAGAAGTTTTACTCTCCATGAGACATATGAATGAGTTGAAAGTATTGTTTAAAGTTTCCTTTAGCCTAGGGTAATGAGAATAAAATAAGATTATCGATTTCAAAGTTAAACTATGATAACTCACGAGATTTGTGTTACATGCTCCATTCTACATAATTCATGAGTTTTACATTTTATTATTATTCAAGCCATGTGAGTCATTACTTATTAAATGCATGATTTGATTAAAGAATATTGATATTGTTTTATATAAATGCATGCACCCTCACATACTAGTACATTCCTAAGTGTTGATCCACATATACATCTATGTGCTACATTATTTTATAATGTAGGTTCAGGTGCTCAGTCCCAGCCTCGTCAGTGACATTCCAGTACCTCTGTCTTCATCCCTATAGTGGTGAGTCCTCATGGTTCAAGGACCTATTGTCAGATATTTTAGTATTTGAGAGACTATGTTATTACTTTCAGTTTATTTCGTGTTAATTGGGTACCTGTCCCAATGGCTCTCTAGTTCATGGATTAGTAGAGATTTTTTCAGACTCGTTATCAGATTGTGGTTGTGTTGAGGTTTCCAGTATTGTAGTCGTTTGGACCGAGCATTTTCTCCATATTCCCCTTCACATGATATGACTATGCTAGTGTTTGAATTATTTCATCTTGAAATGAGTGTTATTACTAGAAATAGGCTCAAAAGGTTAGCTAGGGGCTACTTTTAGCCTTAAGCATTGTGTGACATCCTGGGAGGCAATTTCGGGTCCTTACAACACCCCAGACACAAACTTACTCATTTTAGATCTGCTATCTGTTGCCATATGAGGGGCATAACTGGTTAACTGAGTAAACTTGAGAGAATACTCTTTCACTATCATGTTACCCTACTTCGAATTAATGAACTCCAAAATATTTGGTTCCCTCAACTCCAATGGGAAGAACCTATGCAGAAAAATAGTGGAAAACTCCTCCCATTCTATTAGCCCTACATCTGTGACCCTCTCTGCCTTCCACTGCTTGAATCATTAGTGAACCACATTCTTCTACTGATATGTGGCCAACTCAGTACTCTCACTTGAAGTCATACCCATAATATCTGTAACTTTCTGTACCCTGATCAAGGAATTCCTGTGGGTCTTCATTTGACTTAGACCTGATAAAGGTTGGCGGGTTCATTCGGGTGAAGTCCCAAATTTTAGCTGCAGTAGTATTAGCCACTGGGTTTCCCAGAATGGCAGTTGGGTGTTCATTCTAGGCTGCCACAGAACGATCTAGAGTCATTAAAGTTGCTCTGAATTCTGCGTGGGAGACATGCTCATCCAGGGGATCTACCTGAATGGGCAGAGGTGCTGGTTTATTTTCTATTCTTCTTCCGTTATTCCTTTTGGGAGGCATATTATGTAAATGAAAGGGAAAAAGAATTAGTTTGAGATTTTAACTTGAGCTCATGCTCACTCACATGATATGAATACTGAAAGAAGGGAAACTTATCCTAAAACACCTCATAGCCTCTTGTTCATAAGTGTGGCGCGCTATATACCTATGCACAAGACTCTACTTAACCTTGGCTTTCAGACTTCCTAGGACTCTGTTGAACCTTAGGCTCTGATGCCAAGTTTGTAACGCCCCAATTCTGCATCCCAGATGTCACACGGCACTCATAATCTCGAAGGACCACAAGCTAACCCATGACTGGTACCTGCTGTAATCACTGAATAATAATAACTCTATAATAATGCATAAATTAGGTTGAATCTGCCATAAGGTTAATAACTGAAATCAAACATGGAATGTTGATAAATAAATACTGAAAAATGAATAACTATCTGAAATAATCTAGTCTAAAGAGCCTCTAACTAAACTGTCTGAATATAGAGTTGATGGGACAAGCCCCCAACTGACTCCGACTACTTAAGTACTGATAACTGAAATTATACTCTGTCCTCAAACTATGAGGACTCACCACTAAATTTGGTGATGATAATCTGAGTTGCTAGGTACATTCAGGAGCTCGAACATCTGAACCTATGATATACGACATCATATTGCAAAAGAAAGGTGTGTGTCAGTACTCTGAATGTACTGGTATGCTACATGAGGTAAGGCTAAATGCAGGGGTTCATATGCATGAATAGTAACTAGTTGAGAAATTATGAATTTAACTGAGTGCGAGTATATGTATATCTGAAACTACTGTAAAATGTTGATTATCCAATGTTATGCACATAACTACGTACACTATAACTCAGATCACAATTAATACTGGATAAGGAGTTCTAAAAACTGAATGACCGATATCTGAGTTTATGATATTGTATTACTGTTAACTGAGTGACTATTTCTAACAGTCCTGATTCTGTAGAACTGAACTGAGTTCTAAAATGAGTTGGGTAACTGTATCTAACAATCCCGATTCTAATATTGAAATGAGGTTTTATACTGAGCTTGAAACTAAAATTAAAATAATGGGAGTTTTCATCTAACCGACATACCCCAATTTTGAACTGAGTTGGGGTCCAACCTGTGACCCCAGTTGGAAGGGTGTTAGAACCTTACCTAGGGATACTAATAATGGCTAAGAGTTATCCCTCTCTGGCAGAAAGCCCTTTCGTCAACCCTCACTGACAGTAAAACTCTTATGAGAGGTCACTGAAACGTCAAACATGAGGACCTGAATCATGAAAGGATAACTTTGTTACTTAACTGATGCCTGAGAAATAGAGTATCAAAAGCATGAATTTATCAAAGAGAGCTAAACTAAGGAAATACATGACATAATCTGAATTTTGCAAATCATTAGGAGTGTAGCGTGAGCACTAAAACTGAACATACTATAAAACATGAGTAACAAAGTCATGAGCTGCATGACCTGAGTTTGGAGTTCATAATTTCAAGAAACACGATGTGTACTGCTGAGTGAACTGGAACTCCTCATACTAGAAACTGAAAGCGTACATGGTTTCTCTATTAAATGCATGAATAGGAGCTGTGATAAGGGAGTTGACATATTAGGAATGAGTAGATATCATGATGACTTAAAAACTTTGCACTAAGAAAAGAATAGGATGGGAATCGTCCTCCTTTACTACTTTTCTACACATACTAGCACTACTTCTGGAATCTAAGAGCCTGGCCGAGTCAATTGTTATATAATCACATATTTACACTCTATTCGACCCATACTTATTTCACTAAATGCATCATCTACTTCTGTTTCTTCATAGACTACTAATATCACATCTCCTAACTCATATCCATACCATAATACTTAATTTCAAATCAATAAACTTAAATTCTTACATGCACTGTTCAATTCTACTAGTTTATCTTTGATACAACTATACCATGAATATATAATCTACCCAATCTAGATAACGCTATCCTAACAATACTACTACTAAACTTTTGGGTTCAGGATTCTAACTCTAGATCACATACTGTAAAAGGGATTCTGAGAAGGGATTTGAAAGCATATCTAAATATGGCTTAATGCACGATTTTCATGAACATGAATGAAATATTTCAAAATTTAGGACATAAGGGCACTAATGGGATACTTTTTAAGCCAACATGCAATCCCATAACTGTCTGTGGGGACTGACTAAGGAGACACTGTCTATAAGGACTTAAGATTCACTATTTTTGTCACCTTAAAACTAGGGAAGAGTTAGGATGAATTGAGCAAGACTAGGATCTGCATAAATTTCTTAGATAATACTTCTACTACACAATCTGAGAATTGAAAGAAGGGAAACATTTCCTAAATGTCATGTAGCCTCTTCAAGAAAAGTACAAATGTTTTCTTACCATTCCACAAGACTCTACTAGACACGGCTTCATAGACACCCTAGGACACCTGAACTCTGTACTCTAAAACCAAGTTTGTAACAACTCGAGACTACCCCCTAGTCGTCACATGGTGCTTGGAACCACAAGTGATCCCAAGCTAACCCATGAACTAGCATATTATTAACCAATTGAATTATAACATAACAAATTGTTGTTCTATTGTGCGGAAACATGATCGTACTGAAAATCTAAAATAGACACAATACTAATAAAGTTTTACAATCTGATAAATTTGAAGGATAAAAGTAGAATTACATGACTAACTCTGACTAACATCTATGAAGCTTCTATTATACAAATAATAGATAGTTAGGACATGCCTCCAACTACCACTAATCAATACACATGGAAAATAAATAAACTGTACATGAACTAAAACTATCTAGAGTTTCTAAAGTAGGAGAACTCATCACCTGTTGGCTGGAATCTACAACTATCTGATCGTTATGCGTGGGCTATAATTAGTACCTACATTATGAAACAATGTAGCCACATAGACGTATATGTGGATCAGTACTTCTAGAATGTACTGAGTATGCAGGGGTGAATGCAATAAGTAAAACTGATTTCATAAGTAATTGTAAAACATGCAAGCTAAGGGTATGTAGACTCACCAATAGACTGGAATAAAATAGAAATTGAAATATCTTAGAGAATAAGTGACAAATATTTTCTGATAAGATGGTGAAGCTCTACACTTAGTTTCTGTAAACTTTACTTTAATGATATTAGTATAACTGAACCTGGGATATAGTAGAACATGGATACTATATGAATACTGAGTCTTTAACTACGTGATGGAGACTAACATAAATTGAGGATCTGAATATACAATCACACTTAGCATAAATGCATAAACATACTAACTTATCTAATTAACTGAATGATTGATAGCTAAATACTGGTCATGTAAGCCTGACCTATACATAGTCTAAATAACTGGACTAAATAGTAAAGTATTATACATATGAGGTAAGGACTGACTCAGTAACATGAGGTAACTGAGCATGAATTTGTGAAAAACTGTATTGTCTGAGAATGCAAGACCAAGCATATAGCATGATTTTGAAATAGTCTATGAGTTGAGGTACTAAAATACTAAAAACTGAGAAGTTGATAATTGTATGCTATGGTCAAGAAAACCTAAAATTAAGTTACTGATCTAATTACTGGACTGAGACTATAACTGAGACTATAACTAAGATTGTGACTAAGACTATAACTGGGACTGTAACAGGGATTGTAACTATGACTCTAACTAAGACTGTAACTAAAACTGTAACTGAGCTCATATTGGAACTAAATACTGAGTTCTGAAAACTGAGTAACTGATAAATGAGATTATTGATAACTGAGTTTCTAATAACTAGGTGCCTATTTTATATTGTCCTGATTCTATTGAACTGAATTGGGTTTATACTAAGCTAGGTGACTGTTTTTGACAGTCTTGATTTTGTAGAACTGAATTGAGTTCCATACTAATTCTAAAATTGAAACTGTAACTAGGGGAGGTATCATCAAACCAACATTCCCCAATCTAAACTAATCAGAATCTAACCTGTAACCCCAGTTAGAAGGGTGTCAGTATTGTGCATGAACTAATGCTGGTTGTGTGGATCTACTAAACTGGTGTCCCAAAGTACTCAGAAGTAACCCTATACTGGCAGGAAACTCATTAGATATGTGTCATCCCTAAACTAGCAGGAAGACATCTCAAACCTATGCTAGATATGTAGTTTTGTAACTCAAGAATTACTACTAAAGGTCAAATCCTCTGTTGGCAGGAATGCCCCTATCCCTGAATTCGCTCTGTGCTAAATCCTTCTCCCAATTGAACTAACTCAGAATACTAACTGGTGCATGCACTGTTAACTGATAACTATTAAGCTCAGGTCATGGTATTCTAAAAATAACAGTGCATATGGATTCTGAGGTAATTATTAATGGTTAGACTAATACTGGGACTGAAACTGGATTGTACTCGGCTTGAATGAACCCACACTGATTTTGTATTGTTGAGTGACCAAACTGGACTGAGTTCACTGAGTTCTGTAACTAACTGAGTACTAAAATTTGTGACATTACTTATACTATTCTGTAGCTACTATAATTCTAGGTAAATAGCTAAATTTATAGGTATTAAATACCCCCAAGAATCGATAGCATTGATAGTAAAGCATAGCATGACCTTGAAAGCATTTCACAAACTACTTATTCACCATGCATTCATTTAGACATTTTGTCAAACACTTTAGGGGCATGAACTTGAACATGGGAATATCTTAAACATGAGAGCATAGCATAATTACATAACTAAAATCATGAATTGGGGAATTCACAAGTAATTCGCTTCAAATAGGACATGAGCATTTCATCAAAACATGTAAAATTCATAACATGAACTTAAGAATGTCTTAAACATGAGGGAATAATAGAATTACATGGTAAAGTTCATAGCTTGGGGATTAATCTTGAAATTGACTTAACATGATATGGGAATTTCAACAAACATATGGAGGGCATGAATTTCAAAAATGAGAATATTGCTAAACATCATGAATTTAGGATATACATGGTATTTACTTGAATAATGCATGGGAAACTCAAATTCATATCATGGGGAATTCAAAATCTTGCATGGAATCATACATGGGCTAAATTGTATTAAAAACACCATGAAAACATGAAATTCAATCTTTCTTGAACATACATAATACCATAATAATGAAAAATACATTCTTTAATTAAAATAAAAGAGTTTTTGGGCTCCATGGGTGAAAGAGGGCCCATGGATGAACTCCTACATACCTTAAAGCTTTAATCTTGAAGGAGAAACACAATCTTGAAACCATTCTTGAATTAGAAAACTTGAGTTCTTGCTTCTTGAAGAAACATAGATGAAGTTCTTGGTGTTCTTGAGGAGGCTAGGGATTTTCTTTGAGAGAAAAGATGAATATTTGAGTGTATATTGCTTTTGGAGACTGAAATTAAGTGTTATGGGCGGATTTGGGTGAGGGGAAGTGAGAAAAGTGTCCCTAGACTCTTTAGAAACTGAAATAGCATGTGAAACCGTCCCGTAATGTGTTTTCCATCACGTCGACAACCGATGCAGCGCATCCCAATCGCGCCAGCTTACTGCCTCACACAGAAAATGCCATAACTTTTTGCTCGGGTATCGGATTTAGGCAAATTGGTATTGTTGGAAAGCTAATTCAATTATCTACAATTTGATGGGTCTTAATCTACAAAATTCTCTCTCTCTCTCTCTATATATATATATATATGTATGTATGTATATATTAAAATTTATACATGTTTAAAGTAGACCCTTGTAGAATCAAATGTCAAACTTTGGACGAATTAAAAACGCTAAGCTCAACTTTGTTCTAAGTGATTTTTATGAACATTTTTCACCTCAAAAAGAAATCAAACATGAGTATAAGGATCATGAAACTCGTATTTTCATGGGAATCATTTAGATAATAGCTTATGTACGTTGGAACGACGGCTCAAAGACTAGCCCAAAAATATGGGGTATTACAGTACTAATCTGTGAGACCCTATTAGACATCCCGTTCTTACATCATTGAGACCAATGAAACCTGGCTGCTCTAATACCAATTTGTCATGACCCAAAAATAATAGGTCATGATGGCACTTGTTGCAGCAAACCTTGGCAAGTGATCCTATCACACAAACCAATACACAAAGGATAAAAAGAAGGAAATAACCCCAAGGCAAGGCTTCTAGAATAAAGCCAAACCATACAAGTATAATAAATATGGAACGAAAAATAGTAATGTAGCAATAAATCCTAAAATCGGATGTCAATAGTACAATAACATATCGAGTACAACTTTAATCCAAAAGAAATACATTAGATATCCAAATACAATAGAAACTCAGTCTCTGAAATGAAAGTAAGGACATAGTCTATAGAGAAAGGTAATAGAATACATTCGGATGCCTAAAAATCATCAACTACCTTGAAAGCTCCAACAATTGCTTGAGTTCAGTAATGTTGGGTGCACCCAAAATTGGATCAGCACCAGAAGGATACAGTAAGAGTGAGTACAATCTACTTGTACTTATAGATATCATTGGCCAACCGAGCATAGTATAAAATAAAGGACATAAAATACACACTAAGGGCACGTCACCTACAATTAAAAAATATCCCACAGTAATAGCCCACACCACTTGCACTAATAGTTCTAATATATATATATAAACATATCACAAGTATAATAATAATACAACAAGTATAACACAAGTATACATTATATCACATACATGTATAAATAGAGAAGAACATGTATATACAGGATGTACTGTATATACAGGATGGTTAAGTATAAGTAACAAGGTATAGAGAAAGTAGACATACAACAAGTCAATACTTAAATTCAATCAAAATGTCGACACAATGAAGCAAATGCAATGTATAAAATGATAATGCTGCTAGTGATGATGATGTGATGATGATGACGACGATGCATGAGGTTGGCACGCAGCCTTGAGGTTGGTACAAAGTCTTGAGATTGGAACACAACCTTGAGATTGGCATATAGCCTTGAGATTGGAACACAGCCTTGAGATTGGCACACAGCCTTAAGCCATATTTAGTTGTTTCAATATTTCTAGTAATTCTAGTTTTTCCATTATTTTCAAATCACTTACATAACATAAGACACAAATCACGTACACATAAATGACAACAAATTAATATAAAGTAATAAAACAAATAAGTGAAATGATGCATAAGTGTAACGCCCTGAGTCTGCATCCTGGACGTCACATGGTGCTCATAATCCCAAAGGACCACAAGCTAACCCATGACTGGTACCTACTGCAATCACTGAATAATAAAAACTCTATAATAATATGGAAATTAGGTTGAATCTGTCATAAAATTCACAACTAATATCAAACACTAAATACTGATAAATAGTTACTGAAAAACTAAACAACTGTTTGATATAATATAGTCAGAAGATCCTCTAACTGAACTATCTGAATATGGAGTTGATAGGACAAGCCTCCAACTAACTCTGACTACTGAAGTACTGATAACAAAAATAATACTCTGTCCTCAAACTATGAGGACTCATCACTAAATCTGCTGCTAATAATCTAAGCTACTTGGTATGGTCAAGAGCCTGTGCATCTGAACCTATGATATAAGACATCATAGCATAAAAGAAAGGTATGTGTCAGTACTTTGAATTTACTAGTATGATAGGTGAGGTAAGGTTGAATGTAGGGGTTCATATGAATAAACAGTAACTGGCTGAGAAATCGTGGATATAACTAAGTGTGAGTACATATATATCTAAAACTGCTATAAAATGTTGATTATGCAATGCTATGCACATAACTATGTATACTATAACTGAGATCATATTTAATACTGGATAATGAGTTCTGAAAACTGAATAACCGATATCTGAGTTTTCGATACTATATTACTATTAACTGAGTGACTATTTCTGACTCTCTTGATTCTGTAGAACTGAATTGAGTTCTAAAATGAGTTGGGTGACTGTATCTAAAAGTCTAGATTATGATACAGAACTGAGGTTTTATACTTAGTTTGAAACTAAAACCTTTCATCTAACTGACATACCCTAATTTTTCACTGAGTTGGGGTCAAAACTGTGACCCTAGTTGAAAGGTGTTTGCACCTTGCCAAGGGATACTAATAATGGCCATGAGTTAACTCTCTCTGGAAGAAAGCCCTTTCGTCAATCCTCACTAGCAGGAAAACTAGTATGAGATGTATCAACCCTAGACTGGCAGGAAGATACCTCAACCTACGCTAACTACGTAGTTCTGTATCACAGGGACTGCTACTAAGAGTCAAACCATTTTTATTGACATGAATGGCCCCCTCTCTGGGTTTGCTCGATGTTGATTCCTACTCCCAACTGAATAGATACTGAACTAATTTATAGACTGTACTATGATTAACTAAACTGTTACTGATCGTGCTATCTAACTAAATTGGACTAAGTTTACTGAGTTCTATTAACTGACTGAATATACCGAGTTTTGTTAGTGACTGAGTATACTGAGTTCTGTTACTGATTGAGTACTACTGTACATGACATCACTAAAACTATCCTGAAACTACTATAAATCTAGGTAGCAGTTAGATTGTTGGGTATTAGATACCCCCAGGATCGATAGCATAGATAGTAAAAACATAGCACAATCTTAAAAACATGGTAACTAGTCACTTTGTCACAATTCATTCATTGAGGCATTTTAGCAAACACTTGCATGGCACGAACTTGTACACATACTATCATGTCATGATTCACTATTCAACTCTCATGAACATTATATCAAACACTTGGGGGCGTAGTTTATGCACATAATACTAGTCAACATGCAAGCATCATGATCACAATTCCAAACTCACAAATTCAAGGTTTTCCAATATGAAACTACATAAACTACACATATTTTATTTAATTCACATGAATTTTGTAATTAATCTTGGATTAGAACCCAAATAAAATCATAATCATGAATACAATTTAACTTAACATGGAATTCATGAAGAAAACTCATCTTAAAATTATCAAAGAGGTTCATGTAATCCAAGGGTGGAAGGAAACCCTTGGATGAACACCTAACATACCTTGCTAAGTAAATTCGTGAAGATTGATAATGTGTTCTCAAAGATTGGTCTTGAAATTTGAATGCCCTAAGGTTTATTCTTTAGTAAATTTTGAGAGAGGATGAGAGATTTTGCCTTTAGAGTAGGTCTCATATTTTTCAGGGTTGATTAAGGGTGGAAAAATGACCCAAATACCCCTCTGGACACAGAATTTTAATGACTAAAAATGTGATCCGTGATGCGGTGAGCAACACGCCGCATCGATGGCATCAATGCGATGATTAATGTATCGCGTCGAGTTCACATTGGTTTACTAGAATTGTACTGAAAGCTAGGGAAAAATTATCCATCAACGCGATGCATCGAGATCGCATTGACTCATTGTTTTGGCCACTTGAATATTATTTAAACGAGGTTTAAAAATCCAAAACTCACTTGAGGTAACCTATTGACACACCTGATCATGATTCAATCCAAGGATCAATATTTTAAGGTTATAAGGGTCGTAAAATAAGATCGCCAAATTATGAAGGCTAAAATAATTCTAGTGCTCCATTATCTAATAATGTAGGTTCAGGTGCTCAGTCCCAACCTCAACAGTGACTTTTGAGTACCTCTGTCTACATCCCTACAGTGGGGACCTATCACAATGGCTCTCTAGTTCATGGATTGGTAAAAGCTTTCAGACTAGTTATCAAATTGTGGTTGTGTTGAGGTTTCCAGTATTGTGGTCATTTGTACCGAGCATTTTCTCCGTATTCCCTTTCATATAATATGACTATGCTAGTATCTAAATTATTTCATCTTGAAATAAGTGTTATTACTAGAAACAGGCTCAAAGTGTTAGCTAGGGGCTACTTGTAGACTTAAGAATTGTGTGACATCCCGGGAGGCGATTTTGGGTTGTTACAACACCCCAGACACAAACTTACTCATTTTAGATCTGCTATCTGCTAACACATAAGGGACATAACTGGCTAACTAAGTAAACTTGAGAGAATACTCTTTCACTATTATGTTGCCCTACTTTATATTAATGAATTCCAAAACCTTCACTTCCTTCAACTTCAGTGGGAAGAACCTATCTAGTAAAATAGTGGCAAACTCCTCCCATTCTGCAAGCCCTACATATGTGACCCTCTCTGCCTTCCACTGCTTAAACCATGGGGGAACCATATCCTGATATGCATCCAACTTAGCATTCTCACTCAAAGTCATACCCATAATATCTGTAACTTTTTGTACCTGATCAAAGAATACTTGTGGGTCCTCATCTGACTTAGACCTGATAAAGGCTGGAGGGTTCATTCGGGTAAAGTCTCAAATTTTAGTTGCAGTAGTATTGGACACTGGGTTGGCTAGAATGGCAGCTGGGCATTCATTTTGGGCTGCCATAGAATGATCTAGAGTGGTTAAAGCTGCTTTAAATTCAGTGTAGGAGACATGCTCATCTATGGGACCTGCCTGAACGGGCAGAGGTGCTGGCTGATTTTCTATTCTCCTTCCGTTATTCCTTTTGGGAGGCATATTCTGTAAAATGGAATGGAAAAAGAATTAGACTGAGAGTTTAACTTGAGCTCATGCTCACTCGCACGATATGAATACTGAAAGAAGGGAAACTTTTCCTAAAATGCCTCATAGCCTCTTGTTCATAAGTGTAGCGCACTATACACCCATACACAAGACTCTACTTGACATGTCTTTCAGACTTCCTATGACTCTGTTGAACCTTAGACTCTGATACTAAGTTTGTAACGCCCTGAGTCTGCATCCCAGATGTCACACGGTACTCATAATCTCGAAGGACCACAAGCTAACCCATGAGTGGTACCTGCTGCAATAATTGTATAATAATAACTCTATAATAATACAGAAATTAAGTTGAATTTTCCATAAGGTTCATAACTGAAATCAAACATTGAATATTGATAAATAAATACTAAAAACTGAATAACTATCTGAAATAATCTAGTCTGAAGAGCCTCTAACTGAACTGTCTTAATATAAAGTTGATGGGACAAGACCTCAACTAACTCCGACTACTTAAGTACTGATAACTTAAATAATACTCTATCTTCGAACTATGAGGACTCACTACTAAATTTACTGCTTATAATCTGAGCTGCTAGGTACGATCAGGAGCTCATGCGTCTGAACCTATGATATAAGACATCATATTGCAAAAGAAAGGTATGTGTCAGTACTCTGAATGTACTGGTATGCTAGGTGAGGTAAGGCCAAAATGTAGGGGTTCATATTCATAAATAGTAACTAGTTGAGAAATCATGAATATAACTGAGTACGAGTACATGTATATCTGAAACTACTGTAAAATATTGATTATGCAATGCTATGCATATAACTATGTATACTATATCTGAGATCATAATTAATACTGGATAATGAGTTCTGAAAACTGAATGACTGATATCTGAGTTTACTGATACTGTATTACTGTTAACTGAGTGACTATTTCTAACAATCCTGTTTCTGTAGAACTGAACTGAGTTCTAAACTGAGTTGGGTAACTGTATTTAATAGTCCTAATTCTGGTACTGAAATGAGGTTTTATACTAAGCTTGAAACTAAAACTGAAAAAGTAGGATTTTTCATCTAATCGACATACCCTAATTTTGAACTGAGTTGGGGTCCAACCTGTGACCCTAGTTGAAAGGGTATTAGCACCTTGCCAAGGGATACTAACAATGGCTATAAGTTAACCCTCTCTGGCCGAAATCTCTTTCGTCAACCCTCGCTAACAGTAAAACTCGTACGAGATATATTAACCCTAGATTGGAGGGAAGATATCTCAACCTACACTAGCTACGTAGTTCTATAACACAGGGACTGCTACTAAAAGTCAAACCCTTATTACTGACAGGAATACCCCCATCCCTGGGTTCGCTCGGTGCTGGTTCCTACTCCCAACTGAATAGATACTGAACTAATTTATAGACTGTACTATGATTAACTAAACTGTTACTGATCGTGCTTTCTAACTGAGCTGGACTGAGTTCACTGAGTTCTGTTAACTACTAAATATATCAAGTTCTGTTACTGACTGAGTATACTGAGTTCTGTTATTAACTGAGTACTACTGTATGTGACATCACTAAGACTATCCTGAAACTACTGTAAATCTAGGTAGCAGCTAGATTGTCGGTTGTTAGATACCCCTAGGACTCGATAGGATAGATATAAAAACATAGCACAATCTTAAAAACATGATGACTAGTCACTTTTTCATAATTCATTCATTGAGGCATTTTAGTAAACACTTGCATTGCTTGAACTTGTACACATACTATTATGTCATGATTCACTATTCAACTCTCATGAACATTATATCAAACACTTGAGGGCATTGTTTATGCACATAATACTAGTCAACATGCAAGCATCATGATCACAATTCCAAACTCACAAATTCAAGGGTTTTCAACATGAAACTACATAAAACTACACACACATGCTATTTAATTCACATGAATTTTGTAATTAATCATGGATAAGAACCCAAATAAAATCATAATCATGAATACAATATAACTCAACATGGAATTCATGAAAAGCAATCATCTTGAAATTTTAAAAGAGGTTCTTGAAAAGCCTCTACACTGCCTGAACTGTGGAGTTGAAGGGACAATTCCCCCAACAAACTCCGTCTACTAAAATCAAATACTGTAATAACAACATTCTTGGATGATGAAGACTCACTGTTGCACCCACTGCTGCTATACAAGTGACTTCTAAGATGCTTCAAGTTTCACTCCTCTGAACCTATGGTGCCCTAAAATAAAAGAACACCATAGCGCGAATGAGTCAGTACTAAGATGTACTGAGTATGCAAGCAGGGAAGGCTAAATACAAGGGCTTATGCATGAACATTTAATCAATAGAATAATCATGAGAATAACGAACGAGTACACATATATGAATGTACAGTTCATAACCACTATAACAATTATAACGACTCCAGATACCACAGCTCGGATACCATTTTACTATCCTCGGAACTCACTACTATACTGGGGTACTGCATTATTGAATCACAGGACACCAACACTGATCAATTGAATATACTCACACCCCTGACTCCTCATAAGCAACTGAATATGTGGGGGTGCACGCAATAATTTGAATAATATCTTTGATTTCGTAAAACATGCGTACGGAAAATGAAGACTCATATGGCTTGAATTTCATTATCCATACTTCTCATAACATTATAGAGAGGAAAACATAAGTAAAATCCCATAAATCATCATAAAATCATTAATATTCGTCATAAATTCTCATGACTCATCATAGACAACAAAACTCATCAACTCAAGACTCGGAGCGACTCGATAGTTTCAAGAAACATACTCTTATGGACAGGGGAGTTTCCTATAACCGACAACCCCACATGAGCCACGTGGAATACCAACGTTTGCCCTCCTAGAGAGATCACTCCCATTGGCGGGAGTGTTATACTCTTGCCAGGGAGTACAACCTTAAAGCTTTCATAATCATAATTCGGCTCTCTGGCCAACAATATCATCATCAACAACCCTACGGGGACACATAGGTTTGGGGAAATACCAAATTTCCCTCTCAGTGCTAAGTAATACTCCCCTACTAGCTCAAAACGCGTTAGGAAATCCACCACAACATCACAAGGGTCTATCATAAAGACCAAATCAAATCTCTTTCTCATTTATCAAATCATATCAATTTGTGGATTCTTAACTCAACACATTTTAGCTTAAAACATTTTAATTTTCCTCAAAATCAACATGGTATCAATAACACAGCATTTCATCTCTGCGAGCTTAAAATCAATATAAATCATCCCGACTCTGCGGATGCAAATCAATATTCTCAAATAATCATTCTTTCATTTCAATATTCAAATCATGACAATAGCTTTTGAAAAGCATTTAAGATCTTCAAATCATATTAAGATTTTGTATGTCGTAATGTAACTCAAATCATGGCTCTTATATCAAGAATGCTCAAAAAAATAATTTCACAGTAGTGTTATACAATTTATGGCATAAAATCTCAATTCAAGAAAACAAGTTAATAAGGTTATCATGTATACCAATATTGGACGATTCAAAGTTCCATAAATCATATCTTGAAAACACTTGAAATATCAACTCATGGTAGAAATATGAAATTCACCATATCAAATCATAACTTGGGAATAATAAAGTAATCATGTACATCAAAGCTTAAACAATTTATATTTTTCATGACCTCATAATTCGTCATTAAAATATCTTGGATATTTACCCACTTTACAAAATTATGAAATTCCAATGATAAAATCAATTCTTTGGGCACAAGAATGAAAAGATATTCTTGTTCAAAACCACACATACTAAGTTCTCACGGAATTCATGTTAAGTTCTCAAATCATCGAAAATTCATCGACCGTAGCACGACTAAGATTATCGCAGAACTGACTCAGCTCTAGACCAGTAGACTATTTCAGGCATACGTACCCCCAGCAATCAATAACATAAGTAACACATAGTATACAACAACGCATACTCACATGCCTACAAGCCATCATGCACCATGCATTCATTAACACCTCACACCAATCATTTGAAGATCATATTCATATACAAGTCTTGGGATCTCATGACATTACATCGTAGATCATTCAACAAGGATGCATATGGTTAAGGAAGAATACAACATAACATAGTTCATCCAATCGAGATACACACAAATAACATACATTCAACACATCATGGTTCACTTCTCAAGGTTCTTTCCTTTAAGATCTTGATATATGCAATTCGACCCATAATTAGACATTTCACACTTAGCGTGGCCTAATGGCCTTACCATGTCCCTCAAGCATCATAGTAAACATGTAGCATGCAAGTATGGTATGAACTCGTCACTTCGATCACAAGGGATCATACGATCCATTCTTCTTCAACTAGGCATTTCTATAATTATCTTGCATGCACCATTTAGGCATAGGTCAGTATGAACAATTACATATGCTACAACACCATCATTCATCTTAATTCCACCAACTAAATCCCTTGTCCGCACTTACGACCATATCATAAGCCTTCCACACAACATCCCCAATTTTAGACAATAACATGGAGTTCATGTTGAACGTATACATAGAAAGTAGTCTAGTCGTTTAGAACTTATTATATCCTAAGAACGTAAATTTATAGCCTCTTAGACAATTCCACAAACACCTTACATGCACTTTTAGGCATTGGTGAATTCATCAAATTCTCATGTTTTCCGCCACCCCATATATCTCATCCAACACACATAATCATCACATGCATGTATCAACCAACATACACCATCGCCACACACATATATATATATCAACCAACATGCATAATCATTATATATATATATCAAGTAACATACATAATCCTCATATATATCTCAACCATCAAATATCAATCAACATATATATATATACATCATCAAAGTCTAGAAAAAAATAATATATATATATATATATACATAACTTGAACTTTCAAAAAGGGATTCATGAAATCTATGGACGAAAGAAGTCCATAGATAAACACTTGCATACCTTAGATTTCGTGGCCGGAAGAGATTGACGGAAGGAATTCTTGAATCACAAAGCCTCCAATTAATTTCCCCCAATTCAAAAACCTAACCCTAACTTGATATATATATATATATATATATATATATATATATATATATATACATATACATATACATATAAGAGAAATAAGAGGAAAATAATACAAGTTCTCAGCTGAATGGGGCATTTATAGAGGTTTAAAAGAGTGGTGAAAGACCAAAATGCCCCTAAGAAACAAATAAAACCTGAATCTGTCCTTCAGTGATCTATCCGATAGGCTGAAGTAAATTGGCCATAACCTTTTACTCTGATGTCCAAATTGGATGAAACCAATTTTATTGGAAAGAAAACTCTGAGGGATTTCCGTTGATATATAGCATCTCACACAGTTCATTATGTACAAGGAGTTATGATCGTTTGAAGTTGACCAAAAAAATTACCTTGCTGCAGTATTTTTTTTTTCCTGCACATTTTACTGTTCATAGTTCGATCGGAATGGTTGTAGTTTGATCAGAATGGTCGTAACTCATCGCTTGAGTGTCCGTTTTGGGTGATCCACATATCGTTGAAAATCTTATTCGATGCTCTACGAAATGGTGGGTCGAAATCCAAGAAATGACACATAGAAAAATTATAAATCATTCTCGAAGATAGGATCTAATACGTTTACGCACAAAATTTTGACGAAAAATTTTCTGGGGTATTACAGTTTTACGCCTTGGGTCGTATAAATTTTTATAACTTATGGGATTATAGTAGGTATATTGTGTTGTTATTGTTATGACTCATGAATGTCTTGTTGAGACAAAAATGTTAGGTAATTTTTTTCTTGGCGAAATGATCAGATGGACTTTTGTACTCGTCCGAGTTTGTAATGTAGACACTTGTACTTATCTTTTTTTTATTTGAACTCTTTAACCCATTAAAACATAATACTTTAAAATCTTTTGATGCATATGTGATATGAAATTGGTGAGCTAAAAAAATGTGTAATTACGCGTGTTTTTAAGCGAGTGGCATTTGAACTTTTATATTTAGAAAAATATAAAAGAAATTGTAATTTAAAAAAAAATCCTAAAATCCTACCCTTTCTGCTTCATCAACCCCTCCCTGTTCCTACACCTCCACCAAACCCACCCACCCACCACCACTACATCCAGAAACCATTCCCCTCTCCCCTCTTCCCTCCCCCCTCCGCCCATCCAGCACCACCACCACCGCATCCAACCAACTATTCTCCTCCCACCTCCCGCGTGCCCCACTCTCTTCCCACCACCACCACATCCAGCCAACGATTCCCCTCTCCCATCCCCCAACCCAAATAAAAACCTACTTCGACACTCCTTTCCCGACCAAATAAATCCCCAACTCCAATATCAACTCCCATGACACAATCACCCATTATATTTGTAAATTATATTTTTTTTTCATGAAAATAGATATACATGTAGAAAATAAATATTTTTAAAACTGAATGAGCGAATAAGAATTTTATTAATCAATTGCTTTGATTATAAGATTATCGCAGAGATTATTTGATCAATTTTTTAGATTAATGGCGGATGAATTTAGTTAGTAGATTGAGAAAGTATTGTGAGAGGTGGAAGTGGTTGTTGTTGGGTTCGGGGTGGAGAGAAAAAGAAGACAAGAATTGGGAGGGGGGGATTGCTATTTTATACGTATTTTTAATATATGATTTCTTAAGTGTCATTTAAAAGGGATGTGGCATACCATGTGGAGTCGATTGTATTACACTCATATTAATTGGATGAGAAACGGTTTAAAATATTATGTTTTGATGGGTTTAAGTGTTCGGATGACAAAAAAGTAAGTACAAGTGTTCACATTATAAACTCAGACAAATAGAACGATCCATCTGATATTTTGCCTTTTTTCTTTTGTTTAACGTAGGTAGGTTGAGTTACTCGATACTTATTTTTATGGGACATTGATATCTCATGAATATAGTCAAAGTGTGAATAAGCTGCATGGGCCGATTAAACACCATTGTCGTCTATGGAATAATAAGGAAAGGAAAAAGACAGTGTAGCCTTTTTAGAAAAAAAATTGCCCAAGTTTGGGCATATGGACAAAAAAGGTCCAGTCGAAAAAAGAATCCCACTTTATCTTTATGTCCTATTCTTTCCCAATTTGGGTCACTTTGGCTCATGTAGTTCAGATATAGTCCATATACAATACTGATACAATTCATATACAACACCGATATAGTTTTCAACTCGGCCCATTCAATCTTTTTAAAAATATTTCATTTTTTTTTGCTATAAATTTTTTAACTGAAAAATATTCTTCTTTTT
Source organism: Capsicum annuum (assembly GCF_002878395.1). Taxonomy (NCBI): domain Eukaryota; kingdom Viridiplantae; phylum Streptophyta; class Magnoliopsida; order Solanales; family Solanaceae; genus Capsicum; species Capsicum annuum. Next base: position 43,340,461 of record NC_061112.1, on the reverse strand, counting down.
TATATTATTTAAAAATAATAATTAAATATAATTATATAAAAATGGTATAATTGTATATAGAGTATGTATCCATATAAGTTATTTATATATAGAAATTGTATAGTCCTATCAAATATGTATATGTATAAAATATATATAAAAAATATATAGAAAGTGTATAAAAATTATATAATTGTCGCATAAAATGTGTAAAAAAAAAAGTACAATTATTGTATATCGAAACTGTATAATTTTCGTATAGAATATTTATATGTATAAGATATGTATAGAAACTGTATAGAAGGTGTGTAGAAACGGTATAGAACAAGCTAGCAAATTGAAATGACTAGAAAGTGAAATTTAAATTCCATGGCTATTTTCGTGAAAATAGTTTAGTTTGAAGTGTCGTTTTTGTCATTTCCCCTAAAGGAAATGGCATTATTATGTTACACTTTCTCCAATCATCAGTAATATTAATTTAGGCCTCTTGTACAAAACTAAAACTCATTACAATTAGCATAAAACAAAAGAACCGGAGAAAATTAAGCTCAACCTATATATATCACCAAGTATTACAAAAGAGACTTGAGGCCTGTTTTAAAACTATAATTTCTACTTGTTCCTGGAATTTCAAGTCCAAACATCTCCTTAGGGGCTTTTCCTGGCTCCATCAACCCAGCCAACTTAGCTACTAAGTAGGCACTCTCAGTAATGTGGTTCATATCATCTGCTTTACTACTCCACAATTTCTCAGCCAAGTGTAACCTTCTTCTTTTGCTATTGATCCCTATGCCCCACTTAATGTATAGGCTTTCTCGTTCTGCTTCACTTAACTTTTTCTGAATTTGCTTGCTCAACATCCGTTTCTCTTCTCGAAGATCTTTCTTGCTGTTTTCCAATATTGAAACATGAATTAAACAAAGTATATTTCATTTTAATATTCTATACATATCTGCTACATTTTAACATTAACAAATACAAGAGTGAAGTGACTAAATTAAAGAAGACGAAGGAAGCAAATTACAGGAGAAATGCATATGCGAAGGTATATCAATTCTATGTGAATTGGCAACATTGGCAGAAAGATTAATGGGTAAATGAAAATGAAGACATAATAAAGATAAATATAATGATAAAAATAGATAATTATGAACAACTCATTTCCATATGACAGGTCATATGACGTGTATATTTGTTTAATCATGTTTATCTTTAAGAAAATACCTGTTAGGTTCAAGATTAAAAGTGTGAATGGAAAATGAAGGGAATTAAGTGGAGGGAAAAAATGAGTCCACACTAAAATGAAAAGTGTGCTCAAAATGAGAAAATTCTAAGAAACTTTCATGTGTTTATATTGGGAAACACATCCCTACTTGGTAAGTGAGGCAAGAACTAAGAGGTGCCTCACACCATCATCGACGCTCAATCGACTTTGGCTTTGGCTTTTTGAAATGATCGATCGATGAGAAAAACACAATAGACACTATTTCAAATGGAAAGACATGACTATACAGAAAAGATATACCTTTTCGATGAACCATTGCCTCCTTTTCGAAGAGGCACTTCATGGCTATATAAACCTGTATTTTTCCACAAGTTTGGCACGATAATTTTTTAAATTAAACACTTTTTGTCTTCTTAAAAACTCCGTACAATAATCGCCTGTCGAGTGAGTTCGAAGAAAACCAGAACATTTTAGGTACCGCTATGTAATACTCGTATTTTTTCTTAGCTTGAAAATCATCTCAAGGATAATAGAACTTGCTTTGAAATAATAATTCATTCTTATACATGTGGTATTTCCATAATTCTCACTTCCTATAATGTGATAAATTGAATAAGCTTTCCATCGATATATAATTCACCCAAATCCAACACCCAGGTGAAGAGTTAGAGCCTTTTTAGTGAGACAGTGTTTAACCTGAGCCTTCAGCGCATCGCGGAGATAGCTCAGATGACAATTGTCAAATTTTAGTGTTGCTCCACCAAACTTCCATGTCATAGAAAAGGTAGCAATGCGACAGCTCTACGTCACGCCACCATGCACTTTCCCATTTGTCAATTTCTAGTGACATGCCGCGATAACGCCGTGTCGTGCGAAAGGCCCAACTCAGGAAATTTTACTGAAAATTTAATGACATGTCCAGGGTTAAAAGGGTTAACTTCCTACCCCTATATAATCCCTTTAACACGTGATTCAGCCACTTTTCACCCAAAACATATTAGTTTCTCTCAAGTTTATCTAAAGAACAAACTAGGATTTCTATTGGGGATTCAAATTCAAGAAGGTTTCATCATCAATATTCACGAAATCACGATCTAAGGTATGCATAGTGTTCATTCATGGACTCCTTTCGTCTATGAAGCCCAAGAATCCTTTTTAACTACAAGTTATGGATTTTCTTCATGTTTTGATGTTTTGTATGTTCTCTTTCATGTTGATAAATGAGGAATTAATTTCTATTCCATGATTTGATGATAAATTCCATATGGGTTGATTAGTATAGATAAATATTTACAAAATCTCATGACTAAAACCTTGTATGATGGAATTGGAATTGAAGAATGATGTTTAATTGTTGTATAATGTGCTTTACATGTACTATGCCAACAATATGTTTGATTAAATGCCTAGATGAAAGAAAATTGTCTAACTAGCATGATATCATGAAATCCCCATGTATGTACAAGTTTATGCCTATTACATGTTTTATGAAAGGCTTCTATGAACTTAGTATGTATTATGATGTTAGTCAAGTCTTCAAGTAAATCATGCTATGTCAGTTTTCTTCTATCGAGTCCTGGGGTACTTGTACTTAAAATATTAGCTGTGTGCCTAGATCCATGTCATGTTTTCATGATGCTCTCAGTCAAGCTATGAACTCTTAGACTTCATATAGTCTTATGACTCAGGAAAAATCTCTATGATCTTATGACTCAGTCAGTTGTCAGATATCAGTAGTATTTCATCAGCCATGGAAATTCAGTAATTCAGTTCATGCTCAGTTTAATTCAGTAAATCATGTTCAGTGTCCATTCAGACGGGAGTAGGAATTAGCATCAAGTGAACCCAAGGATGGGGACTCACCAGTTATACGAGGGTGTGATTCCTAGAAGCAATCCTTGCGTTCCAGAACTATATAGCCAGCATAGGTTGAGACATCGTAGCCTATCATATGAGGGTAGATGAGGTGGCTTAACCTGTTATGTGAGGGTTCCTACCGTTCTCACTAGAGTTACCTGTTATATGAGGGTTACTCACATTTGTCCTTACTAGTGGTATGGTATTGACAACCTTCCAATCAGGGTGTAGATTGGACCCCAGCTCAGCTATTATAGTATATTTGGGGCATGTCGGTTAGATACTACTTCCCATAGTTTCATGTTACAGAATCAGGATTGTCAGATATAGTCAATCAGTCTCAGTAATAAAACTCAGATAGTTCTTCAGATTTTAGGACTGTTAGATACAGTCAACTCAGTAACAGTACAAAACTCAGATAGTTCTATCAGATTTAGGACAGTCAGTTACATTTACCCACGTTATTAGTTATACTCAGATACAGTCACCCATGTTATCAGTTATATTCAAATACAGTCATTTATGTTATCAGTTATGTCATGTTATCAGTATCCAGATTCAGTAGTCATGCTACCACGGTATCAGTATCATGTTATCACGTTGTCAGTTACAGTTGCGTATTTATGTATGCATTCTCACGTTCATGTTAGGCAGTCAGTTAGTATTGATCATCCATGCAAACCCTTGCATATAGCCTACTTCACATGTATACTCGGTACATATGTACTAACGCATTCGCGCTATGGTGCTTTCTTTTTATGTGACATCATAGGTTCACAGACACGAGTTCTAGTCAGCAGTAGATTCCAGATTCAGAAATCAGAATAGAAGTGATTCCTCATCCTTCGAGGACATAATGATTTCTATTATCTCATTGATTAGCTTATTAGATGGAGTTAGTTGGGGACATGTCCCATCAACTCCTTATTCGTTAAATAACATACTTCTTTGATAGTTCTTGAAGAACATGTGTTGAAGGTTTTTAAAACTTCATAGGTGTTCTTGATATAGTCTTAAACTTGTGTTGAAGTATTTATGCAAACATATAGATTGTGTACCCGAAAACAACAATCTTAAGGAAATAAGAAAAATGTGTATTGTTTGGTTTCTGGAGATTAAAGATTTATGCTTTCTACTCCGTTTGAACTTAACAAGTGATTTGAAGTCATAAAAACTTCATCACAAATTAAAGTTCACTCGATTGACAGTTGAAAGTCATAAAACCTTCATCGAAACTAGAAACAAGGGGTGTTTAAAGTTGCTACAACTTTATTAGTAGTATTTCGATATACTAAAGTTAACTATCTTTTGTGATAGGAAAATAACTACTGACAGTCTTGTGAATGATGTTGGGACGAGTAGGGCAGCAACTAATGTTGCCATAACAGTTATACTAGTGCTTCGCAGGCAATGGCACCAGCGGAGAAACCTGAAAAATTCACGGGTGTTGATTTTAAAAGGTGGAAACAGAAGATGTTCTTCTACCTTAAAACGTTGTGAATTCAACGATTTACATCTGAAGAAGCTATAGAGGTTCCTGAAGGAACTTTGGACCTGGAGAAATTTGTCGTTATGGAGCCATGGAAACACTCTGATTTCCTATGTAAGAATTACATTCTAAGTGGCCTCCAAGATGACCTATACAATGTGTATAGTGGAACGAAAACATCAAAAGAGTTGTGGAGTGGGCTGGAAAGAAAATAAAATACTAAGGATGCTGGAACCAAGAAGTTCTTTGTTGAAAGATTCCTTGAGTTTAAACTGATTGACAGCAAGTTTATTGTATCTCAAGCACAGGAACTGCAAGTTCTCATCCAATATCTCCTTGAGTAAGATTTGATTATGAACGAGGCTCAAGTCGCAGCAATAATAAAAAAGTTGTCACCTATGTGGAAGGACTTCAAGAACTACTTGAAACATAAACGAAAGAAGATGACAGCCGAAGATCTCATAGTGAGACTGCGCATTAAAGAAGACAACGAAGTCGTAGAAACGAGGTCAAAAGGAATTTTCTGCAATGAGCAGAGTAAACATTGTAGAAGACGACCACAACAGCTCAAAAAAAACAAAAGAAAGCTAGACAAAAAGCAATCAACCTAAGAAGAAATTCAAGTGAAAATACTTCATTTGTCGCAAGATTGGCCACAAGTCAATAGATTTTCGTGCCCCAAAGAAAAGTAAAAAGAAGAATCAAGCAAATATGGTTGAATCCTAGAAAAAAATGGATGATCTGTGTACCATATTGTCTAAATGCAACTTGGTGGAAAATTCTCGAGAATGGTGGATGGATTCTGGTGCCACCCACCACATTTGTACAAATAAGGAGTTGTCTGTTGTATTTTCTCTGGCTCAAGGTGAAGAGAAGATCTATATGGCAAACTTCACAACTGCAAAAGTTGAAAGAACAGGAAAGGTCTGTCTGAAAATGACATCAGGCGAAGTGTTGACTTTGAACAATGTCCTGTATGTGCCGGAGTTACAGAAGAACTTGATTTCTATATCACTTTTTGATAAAAATGGATTCAAATGTGCATTTATTTTTGGAAAAATTGTACTCAGTAAAGGAGAAGTGTACGTAGGAAAAGGCTACCACACTGAGGGCCTATTCAAAATAAATTTAATAAATGTTGAAATCAACAAAATTTTTGTTTCTTTTACTTTCTTGAGTCTAATGATTTGTGACATGAACGATTAGGATATGTCAATTACAAAACATTGCGAAAACTGATTAACTTAGAAGTTTTGCCAAACTTTGAGTGTAATAAATCAAAATGTCAAACGTGTGTGGAATCAAAGATGCTAAGCATTTGTATAAGTCCGTTGAAAGCAATTTCAATCCCTTAGACTTAATCCACACTGACATTTATGATATCAAGTCAACACCATCTCGTGGTAAGAAAAAGTATTTTATAACTTTTATTAACGATTGTACTAGACATTGGTATGTCTATTTTCTAAATAGTAAGGATGAAGCAATAGATGCATTTAGGCAATATAAAATAGAAGTTGAAAATAAGTTAGAGAAAAAGATCAAAATAATAAGAAGTGATAAGAGCAGAGAATATAAATCTCCCATTACGGAAATATGCATAGAGAATGAAATTTTTCATCAAACTACGGCCCTGTATTCACCTCAATTTAATGGAATCGTGGAAAGAAAAAAAAAACCTTAAAGGAAATGATGAATGCCTTACTAATAAGTTCAAGTTTACCGTAAAATCTGTGGGGGTAAGTTATCCTTACAAGTAACCGAATACTCAATAGAGTGCCCCACAGTAAGACACTATCAATTCCATATGAGAAATGGATGAAGAAAATCCAACTTAAAATATTTCAAAGTATGGGGGTGTCTAGCAAAAGTCCAAGTTCTTATGACAAAGAGGGTAAAAATAGGACCTAAGACAGTGGACTGCGTGTTCATAGGATATGCTAAAAGTAGTAAAGTATATTGGTTTTTGGTTCATAAATCCAAACATCCAGATAACAATGAAAATACGGTAATTGAATCAGATAATACTAAATTTTTTAAACATATTTATACGTATAAAATTAGACATAAACAGTTTAGTAGAGGGTCTAAATGACCTCGAGATAAACCAAGTGAGGATGTACATGATGATGAAAATCTAAGACATAGTACACATCAAATAACGTCAACTTCGTTTAGATCAGATTTTTGTAACATTTCTCTTAGAAAATGAACCTCAAATATTTAAAAAGTGATGGCATCTTCAGACTCATCCTTTTGGAAAGAGACTATCAATAGTGAAATTGATTCAATCTTAAGCAACCATACATGGGAGTTAGTTGATCTTTCTCCAGGAAATAAACCATTGGGTTCTAAATAGATCTTTAAAAGGAAAATGAAAGCAAATGGTACTATTGACAAATACAAGGCAAGACTTGTTGTAAAAGTCTTTAAACAAAAGGAAGGCCTTGATTACTTTGATACATACTCACCTATAATGAGGATGACGTCAATTCGGATGTTAATAGCCTTGGCGGCGGTATATGGTCTTGAAATCCATCAAATGGATGTGAAAACAGCATTTCTAAATGGATAATTGGAGGAAGTAATTTACATGGAAAATCCTGAGGGTTTTGCGGTTCCAGGAAAATAAAATAAGGTGTGTAAACTTGTTATGTCACTTTATAGACTAAAACAAGTACCTAAATAATGACATGCGAAGTTTGACCAAACCATGTTGGAAAACGAGTTTAAGATAAATGAATGTGATAAATGTGTTTACATTAAAGACACTCCAAATCACAAGGTCATTATGTGTTTGTATATGGATGATATATTGATCATCAGTAGAAACAATTCTGACATAAATGCTACGAAATGAATGCTTGAGAGCAAGTTTAATATGAAAGGCCTTGGAGTTGCAGATGTGATCTTAGGAAAAAATCCATAGAACTCCACAAAGGTTGGAATTTCATAATCTCATTATATCAAAAAGGTACTTGACAAGTTCAAATATGGAATTTGATATTGCCAAGACTCCATTGGACGTGAGCTTTACACTTCAAAAGAATGAAGGTGAAAGTAACTCACAGTTGGACTACGCAAGAGCATTGAAATATTTGATGTATATCATGAATTGTACATGACCAGACATAACATGTGCTATTAGTAAGTTGAGCCGGTACATGAGTAATCCCAATAAAACTCATTGAATAGTAATAAAAAGAGTTTTGGGGTATCTTCAATACACTCAAGACTATGCTTTGAATTATAATAAATATCCTACGATAATTGAAAGAAATAATTATGCAAATTGGTTCACCAGATCAAATGAAGTAAAATCCATGAGTGGATATGTATTTACTATAGGTGAAGGAGCATTCTTTTGGAAATCATCCAAACAGACATGTATTGCTCGCTCCACAATAGAATCTGAGTTTATTACATTGGATAAAGATGGTGAAGAAGCAGAATGGCTCCAGAATTTCTTGGAAGATATTCCTTATTGGCCCAAATTAGTGGCACCAGTATGTATACACTGTGATAGCATAGTGTAAATAGGTAGGACAAAATGCATAATGTATAATGATAAATCTTATCATATAAGACGAAGACATAATAATGTTAGAGAACTTCTCTCTAGTAGAATTATCACTGTTGACAATATGAAGTCAAAGGATAATATGTCGGATCCACTTACTAAAGGTCTATCTAGCGAGGGAGTTGAGAGAACATCCAAGGGAATGGGTTTATGTCCTAGGACAAGTCAACATGGAGGTAACTCTACCTAGTAGACTTGAGATCCCAAGAGCTAGATTCAAGGAGATCAAACAAAGTTGTGTGTGACAGGTTCAACATTGTCAATATACCCAACCCATTCTCATGATGTAGATAATGGATAAGACTTATGGTGTGAAGTCTTTTAATGATTATTTAAATTTGGTAGATTTGAACAAATAGTTTAATCTATAGGATTGAAACGCTTAGAATTCACCTATGTGAGGTTGAAGTGGAAGCCACTTCAAGGAGAATGTTAGAAAAGTCCTATTCTCTAAGCTGAAATCGGGACGTGTTCATGGATGAAACAAACAAAATTGTGAAAACCATAAATGGAAAAAGACTGGTTTTATGGAATATGTTGTCTAGGTGTACATTAAAGCTTGATGGTTCAATGATATCAAATCTACAGATTGACCGAGTGCATCCGATGCATGTACATTATGAAAAGTTCAAAGGGAAATCCATTTATCCAGATGCAATTAGTCTTTGCTTGATGATCACATACTTGTTCGTAAAGTTTTACATAGAATATCCACTCCCCATTCATGTGGGGATATTTGGGTTCAAGATTAAAAGTGTGAATGAAAATGGAGAAAACTAAGTGGAGAGAAAAAGTAAGTCCACACTAAGATGGAAAGTGTGCTCAAAATGAGAAAAGTCTACTAAATTCTCCCACATTGGTAGGGGAAAGAAACTTTTATGTGTTTATATTGAGAAACACATCTCCACTTGGTAAGTGGATCAAGAACTAAGAGGTGTCTCACGTCGCCGCCGTCGCTTGCTTGGCTCGACTTCAACTTTGGCTTCGAATTTGGATTTGGATTTGTCAAAACAAAAAGAAGGACCAAGCAAATATGGCTGAATCCAAGAAAGAAATGGATGATCTGTGTGTCATATTGTCTGAATGTAACTTGGTGGGAAATCCTCGACCAGTGTTCAGAAATATGCTCGTATCATTGCATAATGCGATGATGAAAAGCGATGCGAGCCCCTTTCGCTGCGTGTGGTTGATGTGTGTGCCTCTTGTTGATTTTATGTTTAGGGTTTATTTTAAATTAAAAAAAGATTCATTTTATGTTGATTTTATATTTAGGATCAATTTTAAATTAAAAAGAAAGAGTCTACTGCAGTGACTACCACTACTGCAATCTTTTAAAATTAACTTTGAAGTCCACTGTTATGATTTAGTCTTCTTCACTGACCGGATACCACTATTGCTACTTCTTATTCTTTACTGCTTCACTTCAATGATGCTCTATCATCGCTTCACATTCCCATAATATGTGATGCAGAGCCTCATTGCTTTTTTCCACATCACGCTTTCCCGAACACTATCCTCGAGAATGGTGGATGGATTCCGGTGCCACCCACCATATTTTTTCAAATAAGGAGTTATTTACTGTATTTTCTCTGGCTCAAGGCGAAGAGAATATCTATATTGTAAACTCCGCAACTACAAAAGTTAAAGGAATAGGAAAGGTCTGCCTAAAAAATGACATCAGGTAAAGTGTTGACTTTGAACAATGTCATGTATGTACTGGAGTTACGAAAAAACTTGATTTATGTATCACTTCTTGATAAAAATAGATTCAAATGTGTATTTTTTTCTGGAAAAATTATTCTTAGTAAAGGAGACGTGTACATAGAAAAAGGCTACCTCACTAAGGGCCTATTCAAAATGAATGTAATGAATGTTAAAATCAATAAAATTTTGTTTCTTCTTACTTGCTTGAGTCTAATGATTTGTGACATGAAAGATTAGGACATGTCAATTACAAAACATTGTGAAAACTAATTAACTTAGAAATTTTTCCAAACTTTGAGTGCAATAAATCAAAATGTCAAACGTGTGTGGAATCAAAGTATGTTAATCATCTGTATAAGTCCATTGAAAAGAATTTCAATCCATTAGACTTAATCCACACTGGCATTTGTGATATGAAGTCAACGCCATCTTGCGGTTGAAAAAAGTATTTTATAACTTTTATTAACGATTGCACTAGATATTGTTATGTCTATTTGCTACACAATAAAAATAAAGCAATAGATGCATTTAGGTAATATAAAATAGAAGTTCTAAATCAGTTAGAGAAAAAGATCAAAATGATAAGAAGTGACAGGGGCGGAGAATATCAATCTCCCTTTGCGGAAATATGTGTGGAGAGTGGAATTTTTCATCAAACTACGGCCCCAAATTTACCTCAATCTAATGGAATTGCAAAAAGAAAAAACCGAACCTTAAAGAAAATGATGAATGCCTTACTAATAAGTTCAGGTTTACCGCAAAACCTATAGGGCGAAACTAACCTTACAGCTAACCGAATAATCAATAGATTTCCCTACAGTAAGACACTATCAATTCCATATGAGAAATGGAAAAAAAGAAAACCCAACTTGAAATATTTTAAAGTGTGGGGGTGTCTAGTGAAAATCCAAGTTCTTATGACTAAAAGGTTTAAAATAGGACTTAAGACAGTAGACTCCGTGTTTATAGGATACACTAAAAGTAGTAAATCATGTCGGGTTTTGGTTAATAAATCCAAACATCTGGATATCAATGAAAATACGATAATTGAATCAGATAATGCTGAATTTTTTGAACACATTTATCCGTATAAAACTAGATATGAACAGTCTAGTGGAGGGTGTAAACGACCTTGAGATAAACCAAGTGAGGATATATATAATGATAAGAATACAAGATGTAGTACACGTCAAAGAACTTCAACTTCGTTTTGATCAGTTTTTGTAATATTTCTCTTAGAAAATTAGCCTCAAACATTTAAAGAAATGATGGTGTCTTCAGACTCATCCTTTTGAAAAGAGGTTCTCAACAGTGGGATTGATTCAATCTTAAGCAACCATACGTGAGAGTTGGTTGATTTTCCTCTAGGAAATACACATTTAGTTTCTAAATGGATCTTCAAAAGAAAAATAAAAGCGGATGGTACTATTGAAAAATACAAGGCAAGACTTGTAGTAAAAGGCTTTAAACAAAAGGAAGGCCTTGATTACGTTGATACATACTCACCTATAACGAGGATAATGTAAGTTCGGATGTTAATTGCCTTGGCAGCGGTATATGGTCTTAAAATCCATCAAATTAATGTAAAAACAGCATTCCTAAATGGAGAATTGGAGAAAGAAATTTACATGGAACAGCCTGAGGGTTTTGTGATTTCAGAAAAAGAAAATAAGGTGTGTAAACTTGTTAAGTCACTTTATGGACTTAAACTAGCACCTAAACAGAGGCATGCAAAGTTTGACCAAACCATGTCGGCAAATGGGTATAAGATAAATGAATATGATGAATTTATTTACATTAAAGATACTCCAAATCACAAGGTCATTATTTGTTTGTATGTAGATGATATGTTAATCATCAGTAGAGACATTTCTGACATAAATGCTACGAAATGAATACTTGAGAGCAATTTTAATATGAAAGACCTTGGAGTTACGGATGTGATCTTAGGAAAAAAAATCTAAAGAACTCCACAAGGGTTGGAATTGTCACAATCTCATTACATCGAAAAGGTACTTGACAAGTTCAAGTATTTAGAATTTGATATTGTCAAGACTCCATTGGACATAAGCTTTAAATTTCAAAAGAATAAAGGTGAAAGTGACTCACGGTTGGACTACGCAAGAGCGTTGAAATGATTGATGTATATCATGAATTGTACACGACCAGACATAACATGTGCTATTAGTAAGTTGAGTCAGTACACGAGTAATTCCAATAAAACTCATTGGATGGTAATGAAAAGAGTTTTGGGGTATCTTAAATGCACTCAAGACTATGCTTTGAATTATAATAAATATCTTCCGGTAATTGAAAGATATAGTGATGCAAATTGGTTCACTGGATCAAATGAAGTAAAATCCACTAGTGGATATGTATTTACGATAGGTGAAAAAGTATTCTCTTTGAAATCATGCAAACAGACATATATTGCTCGCTCCACAATAGAATCTGAGTTTATCGCATTGGATAAAGCCGGTGAAGAAGCAGAATAGCTCTGGAATTTCTTGGAAGATATTTCTTATTGGACCAAATTAGTGGCACCAGTATGTATACACTGTGATAGTCAAGCGGCAATAGGTAGAGCAGAATGCATGATGTATAACTGTAAATCTTGTCATATAAAACAAAGACATAATAACATTACATAACTTCTTTCTAGTGGAATTATCACTGTAAACTATGTGAAGTCAAAGGATAATATGTCAGATCCACTTACAAAAGGCCTATATAAAGAGGGAGTTGAGAGAACATCCAAGAAAATGGGTTTACGACCTAGGACAAGTCAGTATGATGGTAACTCTACCTAGTATACTTGAGATCCCAAGAGCTAGGTTCAAGGAGATCAAACAAAGTTGTGTCTGACAGGTTCAACATTGTCAATATACCCAGCCTATTCTCATGATGTAGACAATGTTTAGTAAACAAGGATAAGACTTGTGGTGTGAAGTCTTTTAATGATTATTTAAATTTGGCAAATTTGATCAAATAGTTTAATCTATAGGATTGAAACGCTTAGAATTTACCTATGTAAGAGTGAAGTGGAAGCCGCTTCAAGGAGAATGTTAGAAAGTTCTATTCTCTAAGCTCTCATGAAATTGGGACGTGTCCATGATTGAAACAATCAAAATCTTGAGAACCATTAACGATAAAAGACTAGTTGTGTGACATGTGTTGTCTAGGTGTACATTAAAGCTCGACGGTTCTAGGATAGCAAATCTACCGATTGACCGAGTGCATCCAATGTATGTTCACTATGGAAAGTTCAAAGGGAAACCCACTTATCCAGATGCAATCAGTCTTTGCTTGATGATCACATACTTGTTCGTAAAGTTTTACAAAGAATAGTCATTCTCCATTCAAGAGAGATTGTTGGGTTCAAGATTAAAAGTGTGAATATAAAATGGAGGGAATTAAGTGGAGGAAAAAAGTGAGTCCACACTAAAATGAAAAGTGTGCTCAAAATGAGGAAAGTTTACTAAATTCTCCCACATTGGTGGGAGAAAGAAACTTTCATGTGTTTATATTGAGACACACATCTCCACTTGGTAAGTGAGTCAAGAACTAAGAGGAGCCTTGCGCCGTTTTCGACTTCGTCTTCGGATTTGGATCTAAAGGAAAAACACAACAGTTTTGCTCCTCCATTAACGTGCATGCTTTTGCATGCAGAAACGATGCTGAAAGCTTCTCGGAAGAGACACAACTCTTCGAGTAAAAGACACGTTGTTTTGGGAAAAGATATGACTATTTGAATGGTTGTGGTTGTTCAGAAAAGACACACTGTTTCGAATGGACATACATGACTATTCAGAAAAGATACACCTTTCCGATGAACCATTGCCTCCTTTTCGAGGAGGCACTTCATGGCTATATAAACCTGCATTTTTCCACAGGTTTGGCATAATAATTTTCTGAATTAATCACTTCTTGTCTTCTTAAAAACTCTATGTGATCATCTCTCATCGAGTGAGTTCGAAGAAAACCAGAACGTTTGAGGTACCGCTACTTTTTGGTTGTGAAGCCATTTTATCATGGGAGGAAAATTCTGCTACCTCGGGTACTTGAGAAAAATTATTTCCTTAAGGACACCCCGTGAATTTGGAGGACTTGGTTCTATTTCTTCTTCATCTTATTTCTTTAAATAACATACTTCTTTAATAGTTCTTGAAGGACTTGTGTTGAAAGTGTTAAAAACTTCATAGATGTTCTTGCTATAGTCTTGAAGTTGTGTTGAAGTGTTTATGCAAACATACAGATTGTGTACCCGAAAACAACAATACCATAGAATAAAGTTTCAATGGGATGCAATAATATTACCTTCCTTCAAGTGACAAGGTCCTACCATTGACAACGGTTTTCTCTCCACGTGAAAATGTGTCCTTGAGGAAGGTTAATCTTTTAATCTCAACCTCCATGTATATAGCATCTGTGGAATCACCTTGAAAAAGGAGGAAGAAGTAAGTTCTGTGTGCCAAGGAGACATTACAAGCATGCCAAAGTTCAATAATCTCTTTTTGAAGTCTCTTGAATTCGGCGGGCCAACTATAACGACTTCTGTAATCATCATCTGCTGGATCAACACCTCTCAAGGTACTCGTTGAAGGTTTATCGAGCTCTGGTTCAGCCTCCTGAACCTGTCACATACAAGGACACATCACTCACAAATTAAAGAATGGACATAAATTGCATCCCTATAAATTCCACAGTACAAGCTTTAAACAAAGGTTGGCTTCCAGATCCTCTGAATCAGGACAATTGTTCTCTTGTTCATAATAGCTTCAAATATATTCCGTGAATGATCTCTCTGACCAAATTGGTAAAAAGGAATAAGACCAATTCCTAAAAAAAGATAGAATCAAGTATGTTGCAAGGGCATGCTTCCGCTTGTAACATTAAAGTTTATCTTTATGAGATAATCAACATGGATATATGCACTGCTTGTGATGTGCATAGCTGCGCCGTTTATGACATAACTGCTCCAGCCTTGGAGCACTACATAAGTACAACATTATCAGAAAACTACACTTAGCTCATGAGGTTCCATCTTCTAGTTAGCACCAACAAGGTATTATACGAACACACACCATAATCTCGAGGAATGTTATCTGACAGTACCAAATGCTAGGTTCTATTAGATTTTATTAATAAGTAAAGTTTTCTGATAGGAACCTTCTCATTCAAGCTAAAAGCAACTGTGAAAGTAAGGTCTTAGACTGAGAATCTTGGTATCCTTGATTCTAAAAGTATCAATCAGTAAACTTGAGGATATAAATTTTTGGCATCCTTCAATAGAGCCCCATGAACGATCAGAAGTATGAAAAATATAAGACTAGAGAAATATGAGAAGTTGTTGTCTGAGTCAACAGAGTACTCACCTGACTATCTTTGACATCCGTTTCATGTTGAAGCTCATCCATTTTGTTTGTCCTTGCATTGCATGCACCATCAGCATCATTGACATCCTCATCAGTTAAAGGTTTTCTTTTTGGAGCTTCAAGGTCAGTATTGACAGCAATCTCTGCATGAAAGGTGGAATCATTTCCTGAAGAACACTTAACATCAGAGCCATGGTTCAGGGGAGACATTCTTATTTCTGAATCCTGAGGTCTTGAATTGAAGTTTCTTTCTGAATCAGATGGTGGTGTATTTTTGTTTCTGTTGGATTCCTTTAAGTATGGAGAATATCGATCAGTGATTAGGCTAGCTTTGCAACTTGTACTTCTGCATAACTTCAAATTTCTATTGGATGATAAATCACCATTGAGATCACATGGTGAGGATAATTTTTCTGGAGGGGCATTTGAGGAATGAACAAAAACTAATTTTGCCTCTTCTTTCTCTTTTTTTAACAGCAATGACACGGGCTCTTTGTCATTCTTGCACTTTGGTGATTCAAGGGCTTGCTCAAACCTTAAGGGAAATGAAACTGAATCTCTATGGGACTTCCTTCCTTCCTCGAAAAAGGATGATGACACTGATTCCTGGTCATCTTTAAAGGCCGATGGTTTCAACTCCCCATTTTGCTTTTGTAGAGGTGTCACCGATCTCCTGTTCATGTTGTAAAGAGGTGATATTGTTCCTTGATTTGTTTTCTCCCCATTTATAGTGGTTACGAAAGTTGGAAAGACACCGTTTTCAAGAAATGAATAATTGAATTCTTGTGTTCCCTTCACACTCGATTGTTCTGTTTCAATGCAACGAACTTCCTTGCATAGATCCTCAGAAGTCTCATTACTTTGCTTTTCAGCTTCATCCCATCCCTGACATGAATCACTTCTGCTATTATTTGAACTGCCAACTAATAGCATTGGAAATGTATTGTTGCGGAAGATGGTTTCTTCAAACTCTGGCACGTGTATAAACTGATCCTCAGAGCTACACCTGCTATGTCCAATTGAACGTGCTCTAACATCTAAATCTATGTAACGAGGGTCTCTCAAAATGGAATTCTGTTGCATTGGGCTTTGATAATCTG
The DNA here is from genome assembly GCF_002878395.1 of Capsicum annuum. Taxonomy (NCBI): domain Eukaryota; kingdom Viridiplantae; phylum Streptophyta; class Magnoliopsida; order Solanales; family Solanaceae; genus Capsicum; species Capsicum annuum. The sequence continues at coordinate 43,324,152 of NC_061112.1, read as the reverse complement.
GTGATCTCTTCACACGCAAATTTGGGTAGTGTCCAAAACTAACCTGTGGAATACGCGAAGAAGCATCTTTAGCATAGAGTAAGGAAATATATAGATGAGGAAACCAGTAGAGTCTATTAAATTTCATCTACCTGTTTTACATCATCTCCAAGCTGTTTCAGCAGATCTTTAATTTGACTCTGAGCAATGTCCCGTTGCAAAAGTAAGTCCTTTATCTCCTTCTCCAGCTATAGGAGAGGGGAAAATTGATCAAGGATTCAAGATGTGAAACAGCAGTGCGTTTGTAAAATAATCAGGAAAATGAACGTGTAGTTTAAGTGAATACAGATAAGAGAGACCTCAAATAACATGGCAGGGGTAATGACATATGCTTCATTTGCGAAAGAAAAAAGACTATTAACATCCTAGATATATAACGGAGGTTTCATCCTGCATGCTGAAAAGCTCAATTATCTGTATTCTTCCGTCATTGAATTTTGGACCTTCAACTGTTATATTTTAACATATAATGCCGTTTATTGTCTGCTTGTACCACAATTTCGACTTTCCAAAAAACAGATAACCTTTTGTTGAAACATTAACATAGTTGCAAATACTCATCAAGATCCATTACCTGTTGTATGTGATGGTCCTTCTCTTGCAGTAACGCTTCGTAATCTGAAGGGAATATACAAGCCCTAGGATACCTTAACTCACTTTCCAATCTTGCCAACTCCCTCTGCAAGTGCTTCACTAATGCTTTATCTGACATGACTACATTCTCTTGGGTATTAATAGTTACTTCCTTGGCACAACTTGCAAACAGTAGAGTATTCCTTGATTGCTCAACATGACTTCGTGCAGGGCTAATTGTACAGATGATGGCAGTTCTACCATTACCACCCAATGATGGTTGTAATATCCGGGTTAGCTTTGAATCCCGGAAAGGAATGTGACCAGTCTTATCCTTGCTGCATTGAGTATACAGAAACCTGAATTAGTTATAGTTTCAGTTCCCGAATTCGTCAGCAGTGATCAAAGGAGGTATGTCATGCTTAAATCTGGTTTCTGTTTAAGATTTTGCAGGCAGTAGGAAGAAAACACAATTGAAAATAAAAGAAAAATGAAATAATGTAGAATGTAGAATGTACAACTTTAACACAAGCATTACAGGATTAAGCCCTTCTTATAGACGTGTTTAATAATCATGTTAAACTCTCTTAGGACTCAAAGAAAATTAACCAACCTTAGCTTACGAATAACAGTGCCCAGGGTCAGCAAGCTGCGGTTTATGTGACAGCCTTCTTTCAGCCTTATACCAGCTGCCAACGACTGAGATACTCGCTCACTTCCAGCCAAATCGACAAAATTCTGTGTTTCAATGATAAAACAATCAGTTTTCCTCAGTAAATTATCATATTAACACTCTCAACTGTTTGGCATGAGAGAAACATTTCCATACCAAAGTAGCTAAAAGGTTACTCGAGTTGTCCCTGCCCAAGTGCTCACTGGCAGAACTTTCAATTGTCTGCAACAACTTATACGTCACAAATCGGGTTGTTGTATAGCTGAATAGCCTGTTAGACAAGAAATTTAAGTTGTTTTACCAGTCTGATGATTTGGTGAGATCTGGAGCTTGTTTCATTCAAGGAAGTCTCCCCAATCTGTCGCTGATCTGCCACATTTAGTTGTAAAATTCAAAACCATGGTTAACTACTCCGTCTGTTTCAATTTGTTTTTCTTACTTTCTTTTTATTATGTTTCGAAAAGAATGTCTCTATCCTTTTATAGCAACGTGCCACATGACATGTTTAACACCACAAGATCAAAGGACATTTTGATACATTTTTCATATCTTTAATTTAAGACCACAAGATTCAAAAGTTTTTTTTACTTTCTTAAATTTGTGCGAAGTCAAAACCAGACAAACAAATTGAAACTGAAAGAGTATGTAAAGCCAAGGCTACTCATTCTCTTACCTTCACAAATAGAAAGGAGATGAATCACATGGTTCCAATCCCTCAATGTTTCCTCGGTGAGTTTCTCAATAACAGTCCCTCTCTGTTGAAATTACTCTACATGATTTACGAGGAAAAGAAACAAAACAATACAAAATGACTAAAACTTTGTTGATCAGTAAATAAAACTAACTTCTGGATCATCTAGAAGTCGGAGTGGAGTGTTATCCTCTCTAAGAAGATCTCGGACAGATTCGTTGTATATCTCCAGAGCAGAAAACTTCAAAACAAAGTCTCTTTCTGCGTGCTACAAGAGTAAATTTTGATAATTAGATGCAAGCAAAACTCTTAGAACATAACAAGTGGTGAAGATATAATAAATGGTGGATAACGAAGTAGCATGTGGACCACCTTCTGCACGTATTCGTAGATATCTGCTATGGCATATTCAGTTATTCCAGTCATAGTGTAGGTCTTTCCACTGCTTGTTTGGCCATAGGCAAGAATACTTGCTAGTCGATACATAAAATAAAATAGTTTTCGATTAATAATACAGGACATGGACTTGTGCTGAGATGGAAGTTGCAACAACTGCAAGAAGAGACACATGAGAAAAGGAAATAATATTTGGTTAATTACTCACAATTGATTCCTTTGACAACTGAAAGAGCAACTTCTTTAGCTGCTTCTTCATAAACCTGTCTTGTAGAGCAATCATTGCTAAATACCCTGTCTAGAATCAAACCAATAACACAATAACATCCAAATAGAGGAACCAATTCCTTGTACAATTACCATATGTCTTCGACCAAATACTGAAAAATGATCTACAAAACAATCTTCCCAATGTAAATTCACGAAAATACATGTAAAGACTTACCAAAGGTATATGCAGAGGGATACATTAAACGTTCAGATGGAGAAAAACTAATGTTGTAGATAATAGTTGTGTCATTGATACATTCCCAATCTGAAACATCGTCATTTCTCTCTTTCTCATTCAATGGCCTTAACCTCGCCGATACAAAAATATTCCTCTCTTCCATTTTCTCTATTCTTTCTTTCTCAAATTCACGTAAATATTTTCTCCCAATAGACATAAAACGTAATTTTCTCTATATATTGGTGCACCTGATGATCATGCTATGTCAAACATGCAACGTAATAAAATTGCTCTAATGGATGTGTTTTTTTTATTATGGTTAAATTTACAATCTTGATAATATGTGATATACACTGTTCCTAATAATATTTTATAATAGTTAAGAAGACCAATAACATTTCTTGGAGTATATTTGTTCTTTTCTGGGCAATTTGATATGATACTTGTTGAAGAAAAAAGAACCTGTCTCTTTCTCTTTCTCCTGTGTTTGGAATATGATAACACGGAAAAAAGAGAAAGAGAAGAAAATGGATATAAAATACAGTAGATAATAAGAATTGAATTTGAGAATCACATCATATAAATTAAAGAAAAGACATATAGAAAGAGCAAAGTTTTTTCCTTGTTTTACCGAAGAAAAGGGGAAGTTGGAAGTTGGGTTTTATGTTTTTTGCCGTTTGGGTAAAACTGTCAGTGATGAAAAAATTACAAGTCCCCTTGTGCAGCAAAATTAAAACGTTGTTATGAAAGAAGAGAGGCTGATTATTATATTTGGTGAGAGGTTTCTTGTTGGATGTCACTACAATAAAGGAAATCCTTTATTTATAGGAAAAAACTAAACTTGGAGTTTTTAATTTTTCTATAAATATTCACTATATATTGTAAAGTAGACATTCACTATATATGATAAACTAGATATTACTATATACGGTAATATATTTATAACACGCCCCTTGAATGTCTAATTGATAGATAATATGTCTCGTTAAAACCTTACTAGACACATCTTTAACAATACGCATATAGGCTGCCTCATTAAAAATCTTACAAGGAAAATCAAGTGGGACAAAACCTCTTAAGAGAAAAAAAACTATAGTGTGTATTAACTCCCCCTAATGAGAACATCCTTGAACCTTTCCATCATGATTTTGTGCATCATCGTCTTGAAAGTTGCAATTGGAGGAGACTTGGTGAATGACTTAGCCACATTGTCACTTGAATGAATCTGTTGCACGTTAATATCACCATTCTTTTGTAGCTCATGTGTATAGAAAAAAATTGATGAAGTGTGTTTCGTTTTATCTCCTTTTATGAATCCTCTCTTAAGATTGTTATGCATGCTACATTATCTTCGTATAAAATTGTGGTACATTATCACATTTCATACCATTTTTTTGTTGAATGAGATGTATCATGCACCTCAATCATATACACTCTCGTCTTGCTTCATGAATAGCTATTATCTCAGCATGATTCGATGAAATGCTAGATAGACTACTTTGTATATCTCCAGGATATGACAGTATTCCCATATGTGAACTCATTGCATGTTTTAGATTGATATTTGTACGGGTTAAATAAATACACAGCATCAATATAATCAACAAGATCGGGACTACTATCTTTAGAATAAAATAAGTTCATGTGTTTGATCCCATTTCGATGTCTCCTTGTAGGAGCAGTACTATACCTTGCTAAAAAATTAACCGAAAAGGCTATCTCGGGCTTTGTAGTATTTACATGATACATGAGTGCACTAATTACACTAAGATATGATACTTCGTAACCAATTCAAATTGGTATATTTCTCATTTCAGCAAATAATCTATTGTTTTTGAAAACACACCAAGAGTTTCAATAATTTTCAAGCTATAAATTTATACAATATACAACAATAGTCCCAGTGTATTCCTACAAAGTGAGGTTTGGGAAGGGTAAATGTAATACCCCGTATGTTTCTAAGCTAGGAAACGAACCATTTTTCCTATGTATGAAACCTCCTATCCTGTGAATAGCATTTTAGTGCATGACTTACAATGAGTATCCTAGCGATAAGATAGCTTATGATACATTAAGCATGTTCATATGAGTCACTTAAGGTAAAACAAGCTAAGAGTTTTTGAATCCATCAAGTTTTAGTATTCGATTTTGCAAAGGTCATCTTTGAACGAGTATAACTTGATGTTAATGTGGTATTTTGGCAGATTTAGACCACCAAATTGTAGAGAAACGAATTATCTTCCTAACGACACCAATTTTCCCTTAATCCAATACCCGAGCGAAAAGTTATGCCCATTTTTGTGAGAGATAGTAAGGATAGGTGATTGGTTAAGCGCCGCCCAACCAAACTTAGGCGATTGGTTAGGCGCTGCCTAAGTCAGTTCCAATGCCAAAAACACTCCGTTTTGAGTTATTTTGAGGGTAATTAAGTCTTTTAACACTCCTTACACGTCCCTAAACTTAACCCTACAAAATATATAGCTTCTAAACACATTACAACCCTATTAACATCTCAAAGCTCATCATCCAAGAGCACCATAGGAGAAAAACAACTAGGGTTCCACAATCAAGCTTGAAGATCAAATTTTAAGGAAATTCCTTCGTCAATCATCAAGAACCTCCCTTCCAAGGTATGCGTAGTGTTCATCCACGGATTCCTTTCATTCGTGGAGTTCAAGAATCAATCTTTAAAATACAAAAGCTTGGTTGATTGTGGTGATATGATCATACCCATGTTGATGTTTGTTTGCTTTGCTATATAATAGTATTGTGACTGTATATCTCATGAAAGCTATGTTGTTAGTTGAAAACATGATCTTTCGATGGATTGATAGAATGCAAGTATGAAATCCACCTATGCCTTAAAGAACGCATACAAGGTGTTCGATAAAATGCCTAGTATGTTAGAACTTCATATTTACATGATTTCATGATATCTAAATAACAAGTTCATGTTAGTCATAAACTCCAATATGAATTTCCATGCAAATTATGTGTTGTTATTATTGTGGTATAAAGCATGTATGATAATGAAGATATAAATTATGTACACAAAATATATCCATGCTTTCCCTACCATGTTTGAGATGTTGAATAAATACATGAAGTATAATATCCCCAAATCATTACAATATGAACTAAACGTTACATGTTGTTGTTCCCTTATGCTTGAATGGTTTCCATGCGATTGCTATGAATAGTATATGTTGTCGGAATGCCCATGATATTAGAATATGAGATTTATGACTTGATTATAAGCATTCCTATTCGTGATCGATATTATGATGACCATATAATTTATGAAATCCCCCACTCATGTATTATGGATTTTTATTGATGGTCGTGTACTCAAGAAATTCAAGTTGTGTCAGTTTCCTTCCATCGAGTCCTGGGGGTACTTGTACCCAAAAAATATAGTTGTGTGCCTAGAGCCATGTCATGTTTTTACTATACTCTCAGTCAAGCCATGATCTATAGAATTCAGTCAGTCATGTGACTCAAGAAAACTCAGAAATCTCAGTAATCTCAGTAGTCCAGTAATCTCAGTGCTCAGTAACCACAGAAACCTCAGTATTCACAGTCCATCTCAGTAACTTCAGTACTCTCAACCAGTCCTCAGAACTCAGTACATTTCATCAGTCATTGGAATCTAGTAAACTTAGCTTAGCTCTGCTAAACAATACCACTAGTATCATTCCAGTTAATCAGTATCAGTTCAGCTAATCAGTTTAGTTTAGTTATCCAATTCAGCTTAGTTATTCAGTTCAGTTTCCTTCAGATGGGAGTAGAAGTTAGCACCTAGTGAACCCAAGAATGGGACCCGCCAATTCAGGGTGTGATTCTTAGTAGTCATCCTTATGTTCCAGAACTACGTAGCCAGTGTAGGTTGAGACATCTTAACCCGTCAGATTAGGGTTGATGATGTGGCTTAACCCGTCAGTTTAGGGTTCCCACCATTCTCATTGAGTACCTGCCAGTATAGGGTTCTCACAGTTGTCCTTACTAGTGGCGCGGTATTGACACCCCTCCAATCAGGGTAGAGATTGAACCCCAGCTTAGCTATTATAGTGTATTTGGGGTATGTCGGTTAGATAACTACTTCCCATAGTTTCAGTTACAGATTTCAGGACTGTCAGCTATAGCTACTGAGTCTCAGTAAAGAACTCAGATAGTTCTTCAGATTTCAGTATATCAGGACTGTCAGATACAGTCAACTCAGAAATAGAATTGAACTCAGATAGTTTCCTTCAGATTTATGGACTGTCAGATACAGTCACTTATGCTATCAATCACAAAAGTTATCAGAACTCATTCTATTAGTACTCAGCTTTAGGACTATCATATACAGTCAATCAGACCAGTTCTTCATAATTCAAACTGTCAGAAACAATCATTTCTTTATCAGTAATATAGTATCAGTCTCCCAGTATTCAGTAATACAGTATCAGATCCATCACTTATTAGTGATTTACATATAAATATTAGTAAACTCAGTCTTTCAGAATCTCATTATCAGTACACTCTTGTTGTCAGTATTCAGACTCGTAATCCGTATCTCTACGAGTTCATTTACAGTTACGTATGCATGTATGTACTATCACGTTCATATCAGTCAGTATTGTCCATGCATATAACCCTTTGCATTTAGCCTACCTCACTCATATACTCAGTACATTCAGATATACTGACACATTTGTGCTATAGTGCTTTCTCTTATGTTACACCATAGGTTCAGAGACATGAGCTCCAAATTAGCAGTAGATTCCAGGATCAGCAGTCAGAGTTAGACGTGAGTCCTCATCTTTCGAGAAAATGATGATTTTATTTCTATTTCAGTTTTTACTTTATTTCAGTAGTTGGAGTTAGTTGGGGACATGTCCTATCAACTCCTTATTCAGTTCAGTTAGAGGCTTTTGGACTAGATGCCAGATTAGATGTTCAAACTTCAGTATTTATGTTCCTTTTTGGTATTGTTATACTATATTTTTCAAATATGTATTAGTATTTAACCTTATGGCCTTACAGTTTATGTTTCTGCATATTTTATGAGATATTATGCAGTTTACAGGTACAGATATCAGTCATCGGTTAGCTTGTGGTCCTTCGGGGTCATGAGCACCGTGTAGCATTTCAGTTCATAAAATCAGCATGTTACAAACTTGGTATCAGAGCCTAAGGTTCAATAGTGTCCTAGGAAGTATGAATGTTGCATCAAGCAAAGTCTAGTACATGGGCGTGTTGTGCACCACACTTATGTGCAAGAGGCTATGAGATGTTTTAGGAACAGTTTCCCTTCTTTCATGTCTCAAGATTGTGCTATAGCAAGTTTCTCTAATGAACCCATGTAGATTCATATCATGCAGCCCTCATGTTCACTTTACCTTACTTTCAAGGTAACAGAAACAATGAAGTTCAAAGTCCTAAAGATAGGGCTTTCTCAGATAGTCCCTACAGTCAGTTATGGGATTAGCAACAGACTCAAACAGTATCCCATCATTTCATTATTTTTCCAAGGTCGTACAGATTTTGTTCATGATTATGAGAACTCATTCTTGAACCCAGAAGCTTAGCAGTAGTAGAGTTGGGATAGTATTATTCTATTTGATCAGATTATGTATTCATGGGGATTAGATCAGTAGGCTTGAATAGTATGAGCTAAACACTTAAGTTTATTGACTCAAAATTTAGCATGAAGGTGTGAATTTGATATTAGCAGTATATGAGGAAACAAAATCAGATGATGTGTTTTTAAGATAGACAGGTGTTGAACATAATATAGGTATGTGATGGTAGTTCAAGTACCTAAGCCAGGCCCTCAGATTTTAGTAGTAGAGCCATTATGTATAGAAAGAAATAAGGGAAGATAATTGCAGACCCATTCTCATCTCAGTGCAGAGTTTTTCACTTCAGCTATCACGAAACCAACTCAGGCATTACATACCAACTCTATGGTCATGAACTATAACCATATATGAATTAAATTTCCAGTATAAGGAGTCCCTTTTACTCCACAGTACGAGTCATGTTCTATGAGAACAATCTACTTTTACACACTTTCTATGGGATTATGTGCGTCTTTAGTTCCTAGTATAAGGGGTTCAAATCCAACTCCTTAGTATTCAAATCATGTCCCACAAGTATAGAAAACTCTAGACTCAGGTCATGCAGCTCATGAATCATGTACGCATATCATGCTTTCCAGTATACTTAACTTCCATGACTCATGCTATGCCCCTACAAATCATATACATTTAGACTATGTCATGTATATCATCAGTTTAGACCTAATTGGTAAATCCAAACTATTGATATTTTATTCCTCAAGTTTCAATCATGTGTCAAGTTTAGTTTGTATCTATTCATGTTTCAGGTCCTCCTGATTTACTCCTCTAGTTAGCTCTCCTTATGGAACAGTGTAGTGATGAGCAGTTGTTTAGATAAGAGAAGATTGTTACATGCTTACTTTGCACGAGGGTGTAGTTGTGAAGATAGGCTTGAATATCATGATAAATGTGCAAGTAAACGTCTAGCAAGGGGTCATATTTAGAAGTTGGGAAAGTACAAAGCGTAAGTGTACATTTAGATCCTTGACTTATGTCAGTCCCCAGCATGTAGCTATCAAAAACTCAGTTGCCAACTCAATTATAGTTTCAGTATCCAGCACTCAATGATCAGCGTTCCTTCCTTGAATCCAGTACTTCTGTACTAGCTATAGGCTTAGTTATAATGTCATCTTCAGTTCAGTAACCAAATTTGAAACTCAGTCTAGTTCCATACATGCTTGACCATAGCATTTAGGTTATCAGTACTCAGTTATCAGTGTTTCAGTACCCCAGTTTATACAATACCTCAGAGCCATGTCATACGCTTGGTCTCGCATTCAAAAATAATACAGACTTCATGAATCCATGCTCAGATACCTCATTCTACTCAGTTAGTCCTTATCTCCTATGCATAAAACTCAAAAATCTCAGTCCAGCTATTCAGACTAAGTGCAGTTTAGCTTTGCAGATCTAGTATTCAGCTATCAGTCATTCAGTTAATCAGATAAGTTAGTGTATTTATGCACTCGTGTTCATCTCAGTTCATGTATCATGTCTCAGTTTTAGATCCTAGTTATTCAGTCATGACTCAATTCCTAGGTGTCTTGTGCATCGCCTTAATTTCCCTCAGTATCTCATCCAAGTTAGTATTCTTTGAGGGACATAGTGTCCCAAGGGGGAGATACATCATACCCCCAAAACTTTTATGACATAAACATGCTGCTCTCTTTTCTTTTGATGAATCCAGTTTGGAGAAGGGGTACTCATAAGTTAACCCTCAAACTCCAACTTCAGTTGTATTCCATGTTTTTAAGATTCAGTTCAGATCATGATATTCAGTATATCTACCACGTCCCAGACTTAGTTATGTTCTCATGTTTCCGATCATGCATATGGAGTAATTAATCTCAAACTTATCGGTATTATCAGTTTAAGGTAACAGTTTTCCTTAAACTTACTCGTTCTCATGTTCATATTTCAGTGCCAAACTTGGTACTCAATTCCATGCTCAGTTTTAGTTCAAACTTAATACCTTTACCATTGCATGTTCATGAGTAAG